>NW_027265011.1:0-2832 GCF_036320965.1 Panulirus ornatus
GTGGTTGTTTGTGTGGTGTTGTGGGTGGTGTTGTTTGTTGTTTTTGGTTTTGGGATTTTGTTTTGTGTATTTTTTTTTTTTTGGGGGTTGTTTTTGGGGGTGTTTTTCTGGGGTTTTTTGGATGTGTATATTGGGGGGTTGGTGTGTGTGGTGTTGGTGTGTTGGTGTGTGTGTGTGTGTGTTGTTTGTGTGTTTTTTGTGTGATTTTGGTGTGTTGTATTGGTGTGTTTTTTTGGTTTGGTTGGAATGTGTTTTTGTTAGTTTTTTTGGTTTTTTTGTGTGTTTGAGGGTTGTGTGTGGTGTTTGGTGGGTTGTGTGTGTGTGTGGGGGTGGGTGTTGTGTGTGTGTGGTTGGTTGGGATAGGTTGTGTGGTTTGAAATTTTTTTGTGTTTTTTGTTTTGTTTTTATTTTTTTGTGGTGTGGGGTTGGTGTGTTGTGTGTGTTGTGTGTGTGGTGTGGTGTTGTGTGTGTGTGGTTTTGTGTTGGTGTGTGTGTGTGTGTGTGGTGGTAGTGTGGGTTTTGTTGGGTGTGTTTGTGGTGTGTGGTTTTATGTTGTTTTTTTGGGGTGTGTGTTTTGTGGTGTGTTTGTGTGTTTTGGGTTTTGGTGTGTGTGGTTTTTGTGTTGTGGTGTGTGTGTGTGTTTTGGTGTTGTTTGTTTGTGTTATGTTTTGGTATTTTTATTGTGTTTGTTTTGTGTGGTGTGGTTTTTCTGTGTTTTTTGGTGTGTTTTTTTTGTGTGTGTGTGTGTGGTGTGTGTGGGTGTGGGGTGTGTGGTGTGTTTTTGTGTGTGTGTGTGGTTTGTGTGTGTGTGTGTGTGTGTTTTGTGTGTGTGTGTGTGTTTTGGTGTGGTGTTGTGGTGTGTATATGTGTTTTTGTAAGTGTTTTATTTTTTTGGCGTGTGTGTGTGGGGTTTGTGTGTGTTTGTTTTTTGGGTTTTTTTGTTTTTTGTGTGTGTGTGGGGATGTTGTGTTGTTGGATTGGGTTTGAGTGTGTTTTTGGGTTTTTGTTTTTTTTTTGTGTGTGGTGTGTGTGTGGGGTGTGTTGTGTGGGGTTTGTGTGTGTGGTGGTGTGGGTGTGTGTTGTATGTGGTGGGGTTTTGTGGTGTTTTTGTGTTTTGGTTGGTGGTTTGGGGGTTTTTTGGGTTTTTGTTGTGTTGTGGGGTGTTTTGTGGGTTGGTGGTGGGGTGTGTGTGTGTGTGGTGTATGGTTGTTTGGTGTTGGGGTGTGTTGTGTGTGTGTTTTGTGTTGTTGGGGGTTTGTGTGGTTAGTGGGGTTTGTGGTTTTTGTGTGGTTTGGTTTGTTGGTTTTTGTGTGGTTGTTTGTGTGTGTGTGTTTTGTGTGTGGTGGGGTGTGTGTGGTGTTGGTGTGTGTTGTGTTGTGGTTTTTGTGGGTGTTGTTTTTGTGTTTTTGGTTTTTTGTTTGTTGTGTGTGGTGTTTTTGTGGTTTGGTGTGGTCGGGTGTGTGTGTTTAATTTGGTTGTATGGTTTTTGTTGTGTGGTTTTTTGTTTGTGTGTTTTTTTTGGTTTTGTTTAATTTTGGGGTTGTTTTTTTTTTGTTTGGGTTTGTGTTGTGTTTTTTGGTGTGTTTTGTGTGTTGGTTGGTGTGTGTGTGTTTTGGTGTGGTGTGGGGGTTGTGTGGGTGTGTTTTTGTGTTTTTGGTGATTTTGGTGTTTGCTGTTAGGGTGGGATTTTTGGTGGGTTTGTGTGGGTGTGGTTGGTGTGGCTGTGTTGTGGTTTTTTGGTGTGTTTTGTGTTGTGGTTTTTTTGTTGTGTGTTTATTTGTGGTGTTTGGGGGGGGAGTGTTTTTTGTGTGTTTGTGGGTGTGGTAATTGTGTTGTGTTGGGGGTTTTGGGTTTGTGTTGGTGGGTGGTGGTTTGGTTGTGTGGTGTTGTGTTGGTTTGTGTTGTTGTTGTGTTTTTTGTGTTGTGTGTGTTTTTCTGTGTTTTTGTGTTTGTTGGTGTGAATATGGTATGTGGTGTTTTAATTGTTTTTTGGGGTTTTTTTGTTTTTTTGTGTGTGTGGGGGGTGTGTGGTGTTGTTGTGTGTGTGTGTGTGTGGTGTTGTGTTGTTGTGGTGAGTGTGTGGTTTTTGTGGTGTGTGTTGGGGTGTGGTGTGGGGTGTGTTGTGTGTGTGTGTGTGTGTGTGTGTGTATTAGTGTGTGAATGGTCTATATGAATATGAATCTCTGCGTATATGAATCTGTGCGTGTATTTATGCGGGTGCGTGTATGTGTGTGTGCTGCTTGCGTGTGAGTATATGTGTGCGTTGTATGTGGTATGTGTTGGTGTGTGTGTGTGAGTGTGTGTGTTGTGTTGTGTGTGTGTGTGTGTGTGTTTTGGTGTGTTTTTGTGTCCTGGTGTGTAGTTGCGGGAGTGAGTGTGTGTGTTGTGTATGTGTGGTAGTATTCACAGAGTCAGGCGCGTGCGTGTGTTCTTTAATGTCATTGTGTGTGTATAGATTTGTGTTTGTGTTTTTTGTGTATTATGTATGTGTGTGTGTGTGTGTTGTGGTGTGTGTTTTGTGTGTTTGTGTGTGTGTGGTGTTGGTGTGTTTGTGTGGTGTGTGTTTGTAGTGGGTGTGGGTGTTTCTGTGTGTTTTTGGCAGTGTGTATCTGTTTGTGTTGTGTGTGTGTGTGTGTGTGTGGGTGTGTGTGTGTGTGTGTGTGTGTGTGTTGTGCGTTGTGTGTTGTATATGTGTGTTTGTGTGTGTGTATATGTGTGGTGTATATCTGTGTGTGTGTGTGTGAGTGTTCTGGTGTGTGTATAGTCTGTGTGTACGTGCGTGTGGGTGTGTGTGTGTGTGAGTGTGTGTGTGTGTGGGTGTGTGTGTGTGGT
>NW_027265012.1:0-6686 GCF_036320965.1 Panulirus ornatus
GGAGGTTTGGGCTCAAGTCTATAAAATGATTTCTTTGCTAACTTAAGGGATTTACCAATGAAAGATCAAGGGTACTTTAACTTAGATCCAATAGAATATATCTTCTCAAACTCATCATCAATAAACTCTGTACTGCAAATACATAATGCCCTATGGAACATAGATTGAAATGATGATAATCTAACTCTGTCATGTTGAGATAAGTAATAATGGATATGTGAGCATACATTGGTATGTTTTCTGTATATGCTAAACTTAAACTTCCTTCCTTGCTTATGCAGCATGCCATCTAAAAATGGTAGCATGCCATTATTTTCATTTCCTACAATAAATTTGATGGAAGGTACTAAATTGTTAAGTAAGGGGAGAAATATTTGTAAATTTTCATTTGTCCGCCAAACACAAAGAACATCACATACATACTTAAACCAAATTGCATTAGAAGGTAATATATCCTCTAAGAAATTTTGTTTAAAAAAATTCCATATAAAGATTACTTAGTACAGGTGAAAGAGTTACCCATTGCCATGCCAAATTTTTGAGCATAACAATCTCAATTGAAATACACAGTCTTTTATGCAAAATTTTATCAGTTCAGTGAAAAGAGACCTGAAACTGGTACATGAATATCATCCAAGATATCAAATAAATTTTCCAAAACGTCATCCACTGGAACTTTAGTGAAAAGTGAGAAAACATCAAAGCTAACTTGTTTAAAATCAAAATTAACATTGATATTGTTTAGCTTGTTGACTATATCTACATTGTTCAAGATATTGGAATTTGATACTGTACCCACTAGATGGCTTAATAGAGAAACTAACCATTTTGACAATTTATATGTGATGCAGCCTACTGAACTCACCAAAGGTCTTGCTGGAAAATTCTGTTTAAGTGTTTTGATAAGTCCTCTTCATTGCCTTATATGTATGCACTCAACAAAACACATAAACATAATTATGAAGCAAGACCTATAGTGAGTTCAGCAGGCTATGTATATATATATATATATATATATATATATATATATATATATATATATATACATACACATACACACATACACACACATACACACACACATATATATATATATATATATATATATATATATATATATATATATATATATATATATATATATATATATATATATATATATATATGAAAAATGTAAGAAATAATTTAGAAAACTGAAACTTCTAGCTTGAAATCATTGAAATGAAAAATGAATGTCACATAATGGGTCAACCTCTGGCTATGGAAAAGGGAAATGTATAATTTATTTACACAAACGCCAATAGTAGTTTTCATCAATTTAACCACAGTATCATACTGCCTGGTCCACTTCTCTTATCATGAAACTGGTATATTGGCTTATGATATTTCTCAAGTGTCTTCATTACACAAAGTACAACCATATCTTGGATACATGAGGGTAGATAGTTAGTCATCCGCCATAATAAAGCTTTGACAGACCAAAAGTTTATCTGGACCTCAAGTTTTCCAGTACATTCATGAAAAACACCTATTTGCTTTCCATCTCTATCACTTTGAAAAAAAATGCTCCTTTTGTTCACATTTCAATGAAAGAATAAGCTTCAATGTCTAAGCTACATTCTTTCCCAATTTCACTATTTTCTTGTCAGAGCACCATGTATGAGAACTATCACTCCAGTAACACAACTATAAACATTTACTTCCCCTTTAAAAAGGTTCTTGGGAAGTCTGTCTCGATACACTGCGGGTCACTCTCCCACCTGGCGAGGTTTGTGTTGCAATGGTTCTTAATTCACAAAAGTAGTAGCATCACTGGTGGGCGGAAGAACATTCTTGTAACCAAAGCGAAGATCACAGTCCGTGCAACTACTTGTACTACCACGTCCAAGTATGTTCACCCGAAGCGGTTCCGTGTACCTGAAGTCGCAACTTTAAGATATGCTTGGAATCTTAGAGCACTCAAAGGCCGTCTTCTTAACTCTTGTATTAAGCTCTGCCTGCAGCAGGACGTCTCTGCTGTGAGCTTGCATCTCCTTCCATCTCCCATACACGGCGACTCAAGGCACGGCTACCCATCTGGCTTTTCTTACACTCCTCGAAATATTTACCCGAAACGTTCTCAACATCTTCAGCCACCGATAAGTAGATTGTTGTCTGCGCCCCCAGCACACTGTCCTTACACCAGCACAGAAGAACACGGATCAGTGCGGGCAGGCAGAGACCCCGGGAAGAGAGAGAGAGTCTATTTATCCATGAGGCTACCAGCAGTCCCAGGGGGGTAGAGTACCATTACCCAAGCATTGATCCAATCAGCGGAA
This sequence comes from Panulirus ornatus, assembly GCF_036320965.1. Classification (NCBI taxonomy): domain Eukaryota; kingdom Metazoa; phylum Arthropoda; class Malacostraca; order Decapoda; family Palinuridae; genus Panulirus; species Panulirus ornatus. The sequence goes on from NW_027265012.1 coordinate 2,319, forward strand.
CACGTCAGTCGTTACGTCGTGGCCTGAGGAACTGTTAGGAGGTCGCCCGCCAGGGATGCTAACCTCACTACGTTGTGTTCCATTGTGCTGTACAACATTACGCTCCAGCGATGGTTTCAATTGGGGTCCTCGTCCTTTCGAGGCTGGAAACCTTGCAGGATTAATATGCTGAAAGGAAAGTTCTATAGGAAAGTCATAAGGTGGCTTCTGCTATTTGGCCATATGCTTCCTCGAAGTCTGTTCTGTTACTGACACACACACACCTCTCCTAGTTTTCCTGTATGAACTCAAGAAACACGATGATAAAGGTAAGTCCCTCCGAAGCTGTGGCTCCAAAGACCCAGTCATCGAGCATATGGTTACCTGAGACTAGAGATGGCGGATGGCAGGTGCTCAGCTATGGCAAAAGCTCTCAAGACCAGATGAGCTTAGGAAACGGTGTGTAGCCTTCAGCTCATACCCTATGCCATGTACACTAGCAAATTTTTCAGTGTGTTGCCCAAACCATGTTATCCTGTACCAATCACTGATGGTCAGCAGTCGAGTCGCTGGACGTTTGGTGCTCTCCGTATCCTCTTTTGCGCTACCGCCCACGGGATGGGGAGGAGTGCACAAAATGAAAGCCGCTCTTGCGGTAAAAATCAAAATGGATACAACTACAAACTCTCGGTGCAGTCAACCGCCCGTACGTTCGCTCTCACACACACACACACATATATATATATATATATATATATATATATATATATATATATATATATATATATATATATATATATATATATATATATATATATATATATAATATATATATATATATATATATATACATATATATATATATATATATATATATATATATATATATATATATATATATATATATATATATATATATATATATATATATATATATATATATATATATATATATATATATATATTATATATATATATATATATATATATATATATATATATATATATATATATATATATATATATATATATATATATATATATATATATATATATATATATATATATATTGATGGAGAGAGATGGGTGATTATTGGTGCATATGCATCTGGGCATGAGAAGAAAGATCATGAGAGGCAAGTGTTTTGGGAGCAGCTGAATGAGTGTGTTAGTGGTTTTGATGCACAAGACCGGGTTATAGTGATGGATGATTTGAATGCAAAGGTGAGTTATGTGGCAGTTGAGGGAATAATTGGTATACATGGAGTGTTCAGTATTGTAAATGCAAATGGTGAAGAGCTTGTAGATTTATCTGCTGAAAAAGGACAGTGATTGGGAATACCTGGTTTAAAAAGCTAGATATACATAAGTATACGTATGTAAGTAGGAGAGATGACCAGAGAGCGTTATTGGATTACGTGTTAATTAATAGACTCACGAAAGAGAGCCTTTTGGATGTTAATGAGCTGAGAGGTGCAACTGGAGGGATGTCTGATCATTATCTTGTGAAGGCGAAGGTGAAGATTTGTGGGGGTTTTCAGAAAAGAAGAGAGAAGGTTGGGTGAAGAGAATGGTGAGAGTAAGTGAGCTTGGGAAGGAGACTTGTGTGAGGAAGTACCAGGAGAGACTGAGTACAGAATGGAAAAAGGTGAGAACAAAGGAGGTAAGGGGAGTGGAGGAGGAATGGGATGTATTTAGGGAAGCAGTGATGGATTGCGCAAAAGATGCTTGTGGTATGAGAAGCGTGGGAGGTGGGTTGATTAGAAAAGGCAGTGAGTGGTGGGATGAAGAAGTAAGATCATTAGTGAAAGAGAAGAGAGAGGCATTTGGACGATTTTTGCAGGGAAAAATGCAAATGAGTGGGAGAGGTATAAAAGAAAGAGACAGGAGGTCAAGAGAAAGGTGCAAGAGGTGAAAAAGAGGGCAAAGGAGAGTTGTGGTGAGAGAGTATCATTAAATTTTAGGGAGGATAAAAAGATGTTTTGGAAGGAGGTAAATAAAGTGCGTAAGACAAGGGAGCAAATGGGAACTTCAGTGAAGGGGGCTAATGGGGAGGTAATAACAAGTAGTGGTGATGTGAGAAGTAGATGGAGTGATTATTTTGAAGGTTTGTTGAATGCATTTGATGATAGAGCGGCAGATATAGGGTGTTTTGGTCGAGGTGGTGTGCAAAGTGAGAGGGTGAGGGAAAATGATTTGGTAAATAGAGAAGAGGTAGTAAAAGCTTTACGGAAGATGAAACCCGGCAAGGCAGCAGGTTTGGATGGTATTGCAGTGGAATCTATTAAAAAAGGGGGTGACTGTATTGTTGACTCGTTGGTAAGGTTATTTAATGTATGTATGATTCATGGTGAGGTGCCTGAGGATTAGCGGAATGCTTGCATAGTGCCATTGTACAAAGGCAAAGGGGATAAGAGTGAGTGCTCAAATTACAGAGATATAAGTTTGTTGAGTATTCCTGGTAAAATTATATGGGAGGGTATTGAGTGAGAGGGTGAAGGCATGTACAGAGCATCAGATTGTGGAGAAACAGTGTTGTTTCAGAAGTTTGCTTTGAAGAATGTATGTGAGAAATACTTAGAAAAACAAATGGATTTGTATGTAGCATTTATGGATCTGGAGAAGGCATATGATAGAGTTGATAGAGATGCTCTGTGGAAGGTTTTAAGAATATATGGTGTGGGAGGAAAGTTGTTAGAAGCAGTGAAAAGTTTTTATCGAGGATGTAAGGCATGTGTACGTGTAGGAAGAGAAGAAAGGGATTGGTTCTCAGTGAATGTAGGTCTACGGCAGGTGTGTGTGATGTCTCCAAGGTTGCTTAATTTGTTTATGAATGGGGTTGTTAGGGAGGTGAATGCAAGAGTTTTGAAAGAGGGGCAAGTATGCAGTCTGTTATGGATGAGAGAGCTTGGGAAGTGAGTCAGTTGTTGTTCGCTGATGATACAGCGCTGGTGGCTGATTCATGTAAGAAACTGCAGAAAGTGGTGACTGAGTTTGGTAAAGTGTGTGAAAGAAGGAAGTTAAGAGTAAATGTGAATAAGAGCAAGGTTATTAGGTACAGTAGGGTTGAGGGTCGAGTCAATTGGGAGGTAAGTTTGAATGGAGAAAAACTGGAGGAAGTGAAGTGTTTTAGATATCTGGGAGTGGATCTGGCAGCGGATGGAACCATGGAAGCTAAAGTGAATCATAGGGTGGGGGAGGGGGCGACAATTCTGGGAGCCTTGAAGAATGTGTGGAAGTCGAGAACATTATCTCGGAAAGCAAAAATGGTTATGTTTGAAGTCATAGTGGTTCCAACAATGTTGTATAGTTGCGAGGCTGGGCTATAGTTAGAGTTGTGCGCAGGAGGGTGGAGGTGCTGGAAATGAGATGTTTGAGGACAATATGTGGTGTGAGGTGGTTTGATCGAGTAAGTAATGTAAGGGTAAGAGAGATGTGTGGAAATAAAAAGAGTGTGGTTGAGAGAGCAGAAGAGGGTGTTTTAAAATGGTTTGGTCACATGGAGAGAATGAGTGAGGAAAGATTGACCAAGAGGATATATGTGTCAGAGGTGGAGGGAACGAGAAGTGGGAGACCAAATTGGAGGTGGAAAGATGGAGTGAAAAAGATTTTGAGTGATCGGGGCCTGAACATGCAGGAGGGTGAAAGGCGTACAAGTAATAGAGTGAATTGGAACGATGTGGTATATCGGGATCGACGTGCTGTCAAAAGATTGAACCAGGGCATGTGAAACGTCTTGGGTAAACCATGGAAAGTTTTGTGGGGCCTGGATGTGGAAAGGGAGCTCTGGTTTCGGTGTATTATTACATGACAGCTAGAGACTGATTGTGAACGAATGGGGCCTTTGGTATCTTTTCCTAGCGCTACCTCGCACACATGGGTAGGGAAGGGGTTGTTATTCCATGTGTGGCGGGGTGGCGATGGGAATAAATAAAGGTAGACAGTATGAATTGTGTACAAGTGTATATATGAATATGTCTGTGGGTGTATATATATGTGTACAATGAGATGTATACATATGTATATTTGCGTGTGTGGACGTGTATGTATATATATGTGTCAGTGGGTGGATTGGCCCATTCTTTCGTCTGTTTCCTTGCGCTACACCGCAAATGCGGGAGACAGCGAGAAAGCAAAATAACAATGATAATCATATATATATATATATATATATATATATATATATATATATATTATATTATATATATTGTGGAAAGATCAAAATTTGCGCAGTGATCAAGATATTTCTTGTATGAGACCACGGGGAAAATGAAACACGAGAAGTTCCCAATGCACCTTTCGTGTTATAAGCACATCGTCAGGTGATGACTCAGGAAGGAAAATATAACAGTCAGTTGATATACATCAAATAGACGATGCTAGGAGCCA
>NW_027265013.1:0-6903 GCF_036320965.1 Panulirus ornatus
CTGAAGTCAACTATAATGAAATCATTGATATATGAGTATAACAACGTTCCTCATTCAATGGGTAATTATCTCACAGAATCTTCTAGAACCTTCCAGAAAACGATGAACTCTGCAGGCAAGGAGGAGGAATGGTCTCCGGCTTATTGATAAAACCATATTAATCCATATATATGTTTATAAGTTAATACAATTTATGTATATATATGAATATATATATAACATACCAGAGATAATGCGGCCATCATCAGTATCGAAGAAAACTGAAAAATGAGGCCCCACCGAAATTCGAACATCCGATTTGCAGGATCCAAAGTTCCAGAGTGCTAACCCATACACATGGGACCTGATAAGAAAAGATGTGATTTCATTCTAAATGTGTTACATATAATCAACCAGAGCCATTCCTCCTCCTCCCTGCCTGCAGGGGTTCAGTTTTCTAAAGGTTCTCGGAAGATTCTGGTAAATCATTACCTTTGAGAGGTCTCCGTTAGATGGACATCAGGCTCACTCTATGGTGGTGTTTGTAGTTGGTTGTCCGAGGATGTTTGTTATACTTGATCAATTTTGTAATTGTTGACTTTCAGGTAAGGAAGTATCTCATTTGACGATGCATCCTTGTAATCACAACAACCTTATGAGTCACTTCAAGATTTATCTTCACTACACTTTATCTTCACTACCCTATTAAGGTTGAAGTCATTGTCCATTCACTACCATCTCAACACGACTGGTCTTATACCTAACCCATATTATCACTACATCCATGTACATTATTTCTTGCGATAACGCAGATATCAATGATTTTCTGCGAAAATTGACATATACAGCCTTACATAACTACCGATCTATCTAATATCACTTTTTAACTATCTATCTATCGATCTATCTATTTAATTCTAATCTTTCTTAATCAGAAAGTCAACAACAATATCATTTATAATGGAATCACGTATAACTACTCCTCATCTCAATGGCAGTGCCTACTCAGAATGTTCGAGAACCTTCTAGAAAACCTTGAACCCTGCAGCAAGGGAGGGAGATGGCCTCTGGTTGATTATATGTAAAACAAAATGAAAAACAATCTGTTCTTATCAGGTCCCATGGTGTAAGGTTAGCACTCTGGACTCTAAATCCAGCAATCCGAGTTCGAATCTCGGTGAGACATATCAACCTTTTCAGTTTTCTTGGAAACTGATGATAGAACCTGAGCCCATATAGTTTGACCTTCTCGATGGACATATATTTTCTTACGGCCCACCATTTTTATTTAAGTAATGAAGATCTCACGCAGAAGATGAAACGTGGTGATATTTCAAAATCAAAGCCGCAATTGCCCCTCATGGTAATGGTCGACATGTTTGCAGACAGATGACACAACATGTGAGAAGTTAGACAAATACGGACGTTCCGGTTGCTGTATAGCCTAGGTTTATTATCACTTGTATGAAGGAAAATGTTGCATAAACATTATTCCACCCTTTCTATTTAGGATAGGTTAGGCCTAGAATGGAAATAGGTTCCAAACGTACCAGAGCTGGGAAAGCGTCATATCGGATCGTATTTGTGCAAAATGGCGCAAGTTTTGTGGAAGTATATTACGCAATGCCGGAGAGAATCCACCACCCACCAAAAACAATGGTCTCAGACCATACAATTATCTGCTGTTGGACGAGCAGGGGACATTAACCAAAAATATCCTGTAGTTTTTACATGCACTTTTCCCAACACGCAGGCAAGACATCGAAAAGCTTAAACAGAACCTATTCCATCGGTTATCATATCTTATAATTACTTACCACACCAGTTCCAACAGATGGAAAAAATCATTTGAAAAATCATGAAATATTTGCCTATACAAAGCATTTTGATCGATCGTACAAATATCAATTATTTATGTACCCGACAAAATAATTCAGCTCACTCCTAAATCCGACATTTTTCTGCTTGGCTGGTGCCGATAAAGTCATAATGGTAATTTACCGCAATTAGATTATAGATATATTCATCCTATAAGGAATGGCTCAGCGGAAGAAACATATATTTTCACTAAATCCTCCTCTTTACTACACTCCCATCTTCAACTTCATAGTTCCTGAACACAACATCTTGACTACAACCATTGTATCACGCACATATCATATCATTGTGTCCTTATCATCACCACAGCCTCGACCAAAATTGATGTTTTCTTACACATCAGGGTAGATGGCCATCTTTATGAGACAGAGAACACACATAACATATTAAACCACTTATCTTTAGCACTTTAATCCTAATTTCCTGCTGATAAACAAACGAATTATAATGACAATCCTTGCGTTCTTGTGAAGGGACATTTGTACTTGAAGGAACTGTTGTCAGGCACATTGTATTAAAACTATTGAGAAATAAACATAACTGTATTAAAGAGTATTGTAACTTCACTTTATTAGACTTCTCTATATTAAGCTATCAAGGATATGATCAGTTCCCAGGTTATATAAGGCGGGAGCCGGACCGAGAGCAATCATTTGAGCTGTGACCTCTTTCGAGTGACATCTCTGCTCCGCCTTGCAAGCTCCCTCAACCTTTCCTCGAACACTTCAATATAGTAATGTTCACCAACGAAGGTAAGGACGATCCTCCTTATGTCCAAGAATGAATTTGAATAATGTCCATGTATTTTGACAGGGGCTATGGATGTGTGGACATGTAAGTGGAATACCCAGACGTGGAAGTGATGGAATGGAGTGGAATTTGGCTGTGTGGATATGGAGTGGAATACCCCAGCACGTGAAGAGATGATGGAGTGGAATTGGTGAAATACCCGGACGTGGAAGTCATGGGATGGAGTGGAATTGGGCTGTGTGGAGATGGTGGAATCCCCAGAAGTGGAAATGGAGGAAATGGGAATATGGTGAAGTGGTATGAACGCCATATGGATTTGTGAAGGTTGACCTCGTAAATGTGATGACGTAAAATAGGTCAATCCACTTGTGACCATGTGGGGGGAGGGCCAAATTACATCCAACTACCCCGAAGCGAGCCCCACCACGGAGAAGTATCCTGGCAGCAAACCACGTACGAGAAACCACCGCGGATGGGCCGTCATCCTGTACGCCTGCTATGCCCCTACAAGAAGGCACTTCTTTCCGACGTGACCCCCTTTTTCCCGTCAACGGCCCGCTGTGAAAAAAGTAAAACCCCTCCCCGCCCCCACTAAATCCCTTGACCAAGGGACCCCCCCCCCTATCATTGGCACTGAAACCCACACCCCCTACCAAAAACCCACCATCCCATGAGGAAATGCCCCCCCCCCCACTTGTCAACCCCCCTTTCAAACATTTCCCCTTAACCCCCCCCCCCAAACCCCTTTTCCCCCCCAACCCCCCCCCCCCCAAACCCCCCCCAATTTTTTTTCCCCAAACCATTTTGGTCCCCCAAGAATTTCGGCCCCTTTTTAAGCCCCACTCCTCCACCCCCCCCATTCCCCTCCCCCTTACAACCCCCCCCCACCCCCGCCCCACCCCCCGGCCCCCGAAAAACCCCCTTGTCGAGTGCCTCCCGCCCCCCCGTCCCCCCAAAAATTCAGTTGGTGAGGAACCTGAGTTCTTTTTTTCCCTGCTGGTCTGCGGGAGAACAGGGCCCCTTAGAGGGACACGGGAGGTGTGGGGGGGGTTTTTGTGGGGGTTTAAATCACTGGGGAAACCCAAACAAAAAAGAAAACCTTTGGGGCGCCCCGAAAAGGAAAACTTTAAATCGGGCGGAAAAGTCGGGTTTCTCCCAGTAGGGGGAGGGCCCACATATTTTTCCCTACATAGGGACGTTAAAAAAGAAAAAAAAAAAAATGGGAACATTTTCCCCCCCAAAAAAAAAATAATAAATTCAGGGGGAAAATTTTCCCTTTCGTCTTAAAAAGAAAAAATGAAACTCTTCCGGACCCCCTACCGTGCCTTTCTAAAGAAACCCCAAAGAAATCACTTTCTACCAATGGAAAGGATTGGGTTACCCCAATTTTCCCAAAATGAGGGGGCTTTTGTACCCTCTGATTTTTCATTTTTCAAGTTTTAAGGAAAGTTGTAATAAAAAATATTTTTTTTTGAGTTTCCCGTTGGCGTCGGGGAAAAACACCCATCCCCCCGAAGTTTGGGTTCCCTTTCCGGGGGTGGGGGGGACTTAGGGTTTTGGGCAAAGAAACCATCGTTGGTTGCTTCTGTTAAATTTCCATAAAAAAAAAAACCCAAAGGGCTTCTTGAACGAAATTGTCGATAAATTCATTGGGTGTCAAAACTGACGCGAAAGCGGTTGTTTTAATTTTGTCAGAAATGTTTGTCGTTTCGGCCTGATTTGGGGGGAGTCCCGGTTTTTGGGGTGTGGTTTTAGGGAATAGAGGAAGAAATTTGGGAACCGGTTCCGGGAAGTACTACAGTGAGGCCCACAGCTGTCCCTTTAAAAAAATGGGAAGGCACTCATGTAAGGTGTGCAGTGGGCCAGCAGTAAAAAAAGGGAAACGGGGCAAACCCCAAAAAAGAAAATTTTTGATCATAAGGGGGCTATCCCCAAAGCTTTAGAGTAGGGTAAGGCGATTTTTGAAAGGATTAGCTCAGATGTGAAAAAATTTTGTATACCAAAACTAAGCTTTTAAAGTGTCTCAAATTTTATGGAGAATTTTAAAAAAAAAATCTATTAAAAATTTTTTCTTTATAGTAACCTGTAATAGGTTAGTGTTTTTTATATTTTATGGAACCACTTAAACAAAGCTGATTTTGGGAAAAAAAAAAAAAAAAAATTTGGGAAGATATAATATATATATAATATAATATATATAATATATATAATATATAAATATTTTATATATATTTTATATATATATATATATATATTAAAATAAAAATTTTATATATAAAATATATACATAAAATAATTTTTAATTTTTAAAATTATATATTTATATAATTTTCCCTTTCTCTTGTCCCTCTCACCAACCCCTGCCCTTTTCTCCCCAGAAAAATTCCCAAGCCACTCTTCCCCTTTACCCTTGAGCTTCGTTTCATTCAGAGCCAAAACATCCAGGTTCCTTTCCTCAAACATACTACCTATCTCTCCTTTTTTCACATCTTGGTTACATCCACACACATTTAGGCACCCCACTCTGAGCCTTCGAGGAGGATGAGCACTCCCCGCGTGACTCCTTCTTCTGTTTCCCATTTTAGAAAATTAATACAAAGAGGGGAGGATTTCTGGCCCCCCGCTCCCGTCCCCTCTAGTCGCTTTCTACGACACGCGAGGAATACGTGGGAAGTATTCTTTCACCCCTATCCCCAGGGATAATATACATATATATATACATATACACATACACACACATACACATACATACGCACATAAACTCACACACACACATACATATATATACATATGAGAAATGTAAGAAACAATTTAGAAAACTGAAACTTCTAGCTTGAAATGAATGAAAAAAAAGAATGTCACATAATGGTTCAACCTCTGGCTATGGAAAAAAGGAAATGTATAATTTATTTACACAAACGTCAATAGCAGTTCTCATCAATTTAACCACTGTATCAATAAGCTTCAATGTCTAAGCTACATTTTTCTCCAATTTCACTATTTTCCTTCACATTTTCAATTGTGTCTGAAGGTTCTACTTCAAGAGTGATTGTTTTTCCAGTAAGGGTCTTCACATCTTGGTCACATCCACACACATTTAGGCACCCCACTCTGAGCCTTCGAGGAGGATGCTTTACTTGTGGTGCTGACTTCCCTCTTTAAATTTGATCGCCGTTTCCCGCGTAGTTCACTTTCTGTAGATGATGTGTATGTCTTGGTAGGAATGTAGATGCAGTCGCTCTTAATGAGGTAGCGATCTCCGTCGTTCTTGAGACACAGGCCCTTGAAGCCAATGCCTCGGTCGTCGATGACGACAGGTGACCCCATGCCCGAGTGAAACCAGTGGTCCCGCCACTCCGGCAGGAAGCACTCTTGTCATCCGTCGTCCTTGTGGGCCGCAACTTCTAAGCGACGTGAATCAGTCAAAAGTTTCACAGAAACGTTTTTCTAAATACGTCGACAGCCGATAATTGGCCTGGAGACTCCTGTCTACCGGGAACCTGGCCGAACGGAGGTCAAGAGGACAAGAGCAATGGGAAGGAGGACAATACTTCCTGAAACAGGAGTTTTGGCGTATGTTATAGAGTGTAAGAAATTAATTCTCGATTAATATGGTAAAACTGAAGTTGATGAGAGAGGTGGTGATTATTGGTGCCATAAGCACCTGGGCATGAGAAAAAGATCAAGTAGAGGGAAGGTGTTTTGGGAGCACTGAATGAGTTGTGTTAGGTATTGATGCACGAGACCGGGTCATAGTGATGGGTGATTTGAATGCAAAGGTGAGTATTGTGCAGTTGAGGAATAATTGGTATAAACATGGGGTGTTCAGTGTTGTAAAATGAAATGGTGAAGAAGCTTGTAGATTTTATGTGCTGAAAAGGACTGATGATTGGGAATACCTGTTTAAAAAGCGAATATACAAAAATTAACTTAAGTACGTAGGAGAGATGGCCAAGAGCGTTAATGGATACGTGAAATGACAGGCGTGCAAGAGAGACTTTTGGATGTTAAGTGCGAGAGGTGCAACGGAGGGATGTCTGATCATTATCTTGTGGAGCAAAGGTGAAGATTAGTATGGGTTTTCAGAAAAGATGAGTGAATGTAGGGTGAAGAAGGTGGTGAGAGTAAGTGAGCCTTGGGACAGGAGAACTGTGTGGGGAAGTACCGAGGAGACTGTGTACAGAATGAAAAAGGTGAGAACACTGGAAGAAGGAGTGGGGGAGAATGGGATGTATTTAGAAACCATGATGGATTGCGCAAAAGACGCTTGGTTGGCCTGAAGAAGAGTGGAGTGGG
>NW_027265014.1:0-31941 GCF_036320965.1 Panulirus ornatus
CCCTAGCCTACCTCAACACAATCCAGTACACAAGCTGCCGCTCCCTGGCCAGCCGACACTTGCCTACCTCAACGCGATCCAGTAGACAAGCTGCCACTCCATGGCCAGCCGACTCTTGCCTACCACACCGCGATCCAGTAGACGAGCTGCCACTCCATGGCCAGCCGACCGTAGCCTACCTCACCGAGATCCAGTAGACAAGCTGCCGCTCCTTAGCCAGCTGACCCTAGCCTACCTCACCGCGATCCAGTAGGCAAGCTGCCGCTCTCTGGCCAGCCTACAATAGCCTACTTCAACTCGATCCAGTAGACGAGCTGCCACTCCCTGGCCAGTCGACCTTAGCCTACCTCACCGCGATCCAGTAGACAAGCTGCCGCTCCCTGGCCAGCCGACACTTGCCTACCTCAACGCGATCCAGTTGGCAAGCTGCCACTCCATGGCCAGCCGACTCTTGCCTACCACACCGCGATCCAGTAGACGAGCTGGCACTCCATGGCCAACCGACCGTAGCCTACCTCACCGCGATCCAGTAGGCAAGCTGCCGCTCTCTGGCCAGCCGACAATAGCCTACCTTAACTCGATCCAGTAGACGAGCTGCCACACCCTGGCCAGCCGACCCTAGCCTACCTCAACGCGATCCAGTAGACGAGCTGCCACTCCCTGGCCAGCCGACCCTAGCCTACCTCACCGTGATCCAGGAGACAAGCTGCCGCTCCCTGGCCTACCAATACTTGCCTACCTCAAAGCGATCCACTAGAAAAGCTTCCGCTTCCTGGCCAGCCGACCCTAGCCTACCTCACCGCGATCCAGTAGACAAGCTGCCACTCCCTGGCCAGCCGACCCAAGCCTACCTCACAGCGATCCAGTAGACAAGATGCCGCTCCCTGGCCAGCTGACCCTAGCCTACCTCACCGCGATCCAGTAGACATGCTGCCGCTCCCTGGCCAGCCGACACTTGCCTACCTCAACGCGATCTTCTAGACGAACTGCCACTCCCTGGCCAGCAGACCCTTGCCTACCACACCGCGATCCAGTAGACAAGCTGCCGCTCCCTGGCCAGCCGACCCTTGCCTACCTCAACACGATCCAGTAGACGAGTTGCCACTCCCTGGATAGCAGACCCTCTCCTACCTCAACGCAATCCAGTACACAAGCTGCCGCTCCCTGGCCAGCCGACACTTGCCTACCTCAACGCGATCCAGTAGACAAGCTTCCAGTCCATGGCCAGCCGACTCTTGCCTACCACACCGCGATCCAGTAGACGAGCTGCCACTCCATGGTCAGCCGACCGTAGCCTACCTCACCGAGATCCAGTAGACAAGCTGCCGCTCCCTAGCCAGCTGACCCTAGCCTACCTCACCGCGATCCAGTAGGCAAGCTGCCGCTCTCTGGCCAGCCGACAATAGCCTACCTCAACTCGATCCAGTAGACGAGCTGCCACACCCTGGCCAGCCGACCCTAGCCTACCTCAACGCGATCCAGTAGACGAGCTGCCACTCCCTGGCCATCCGACCCTAGCCTACCTCACCGTGATCCAGGAGACAAGCTGCCGCTCCCTGGCCAGCCGACCCTAGCCTACCTCAACGCGATCCAATAGACGAGCTGCCACTCCCTGGCCAGTCGACCTTAGCCTACCTCACCGCGATCCAGTAGACAAGCTGCCGCTCCCTGGCCAGCTGACCCTTGCCTACATCAATGCGATCCAGTAGATAACCTGCCACTCCCTGGCCAGCAGACCCTAGCCTACCTCAACACGATCCAGTAGACAAGCTGCCGCTCCCTGGCCAGCCGACCCTAGCCTACCTCAACACAATCCAGTACACAAGCTGCCGCTCCCTGGCCAGCCGACACTTGCCTACCTCAACGCGATCCAGTAGACAAGCTGCCACTCCATGGCCAGCCGACTCTTGCCTACCACACCGCGATCCAGTAGACGAGCTGGCACTCCATGGCCAGCTGACCGTAGCCTACTTCACCGCGATCCAGTAGACAAGCTGCCGATCCCTAGCCAGCCGACCCTTGCCTACATAAATGCGATCCAGTAGATAACCAGCCACTCCCTGGCCAGCCGACCCTTGCCTACCTCAACACGATCCAGTACACAAGCTGCCGCTCCCTGGCCAGCCGACACTTGCCTACCTCTACGCGATCCAGTAGACAAGCTGCCACTCCATGGCCAGCCGAAACTTGCCTACCACACCGCGATCCAGTAGACGAGCTGCCACTACCTGGCCAGCCGACACTAGCCTACCTCACCGTGATCCAGGAGACAAGCTGCCGCTCCCTGGCCAACCAATCCTTGCCTACCTCAACACGATCCAGTAGACAAGCTGTCACTCCCTGGCCAGCCGACCCTAGCCTACCTCAACACAATCCAGTACACAAGCTGCCGCTCCCTGGCCAGCCTACTCTAGCCTACCTCAACACAATCCAGTACACAAGCTGCCGCTCCCTGGTCAGCCGACACTTGCCTACCTCAACGCGATATAGTTGACAAGCTGCCACTCCATGGCCAGCCGACTCTTGCCTACCACACCGCGATCCAGTAGACGAGCTGGCACTCCATGGCCAGCCGACCGTAGCCTACCTCACCGCGATCCAGTAGACAAGCTGCCGATCCCTAGCCAGCCGACCCTTGCCTACCTCAACTGCGATCCAGTAGATAACCTGCCACTCCCTGGCCAGCCGACCCTTGCCTACCTCAACACGATCCAGTACACAAGCTGCCGCTCCCTGGCCAGCCGACACTTGCCTACCTCAACGCGATCCAGTAGACAAGCTGCCACTCCATGGCCAGCCGACTCTTGCCTACCACACCGCGATTCAGTAGACGAGCTGCCACTACCTGGCCAGCCGACCCTAGCCTACCTCACCGTGATCCAGGAGACAAGCTGCCGCTCCCTGGCCAACCAATCCTTGCCTACCTCAACACGATCCAGTAGACAAGCTGCCACTCCCTGGCCAGCCGACCCTAGCCTACCTCAACACAATCCAGTACACAAGCTGCCGCCCCCTGGCCAGCCGACACTTGCCTACCTCAACGCGATCCAGTAGACAAGCTGCCACTCCATGGCCAGCCGACTCTTGCCTACCACACCGAGATCCAGTAGACAAGCTGCCGCTCCCTAGCCAGCTGACCCTAGCCTACCTCACCGCGATCCAGTAGGCAAGCTGCCGCTCTCTGGCCAGCCTACAATAGCCTACCTCAACTCGATCCAGTAGACGAGCTGCCACTCCCTGGCCAGTCGACCTTAGCCTACCTCACCGCGATCCAGTAGACAAGCTGCCGCTCCCTGGCCAGCTGACCCTTGCCTACCTCAACGCGATCCAGTAGACAAGCTGCCACTCCATGGCCAGCCGACTCTTGCCTACCACACCGCGATCCAGTAGACGAGCTGCCACTACCTGGCCAGCCGACAGTAGCCTACCTCACCGTGATCCAGGAGACAAGCTGCCGCTCCCTAGCCAGCCGACCCTTGCCTACATAAATGCGATCCAGTAGATAACCTGCCACTCCCTGGCCAGCCGACCCTTGCCTACCTCAACACGATCCAGTAGACAAGCTGCCACTCCCTGGCCAGCCGACCCTAGCCTACCTCAACACAATCCAGTACACAAGCTGCCGCACCCTGGCCAGCCGACACTTGCCTACCTCAACGCGATCCAGTAGACAAGCTACCACTCCATGGCCAGCCGACTCTTGCCTACCACACCGCGATCCAGTAGACGAGCTGGCATTCCATGACCAGCCGTCCGTAGCCTACCTCACCGCGATCCAGTAGACAAGCTGCCGCTCCCTAGCCAGCCGACCCTTGCCTACATAAATGCGATCCAGTAGATAACCTGCCACTCCCTGGCCAGCCGACCCTTGCCTACCTCAACACGATCCAGTACACAAGCTGCCGCTCCTTGGCCAGCCGACACTTGCCTACCTCAACGCGATCCAGTAGACAAGCTGCCACTCCATGGCCAGCCGACTCTTGCCTACCACAACGCGATCCAGTAGACCAGCTGCCACTCCATGGCCAGCCGACCGTAGCCTACCTCACCGAGATCCAGTAGACAAGGTGCCGCTCCCTAGCCAGCTGACCCTAGCCTACCTCACCGCGATCCAGTAGGCAAGCTGCCGCTCTCTGGCCAGCCGACAATAGTCTACCTCAACTCGATCCAGTAGACAAGCTGCCGCTCCCTGGCCAGCAGACCTTTGCCTACCTCAGCGCGATCCAGTAGACGAGCTGCCACTCCCTGGCCAGCCGACCCTAGCGTACCACACCGTGATACAGTAGACGAGCTGCCACTCCCCGGCCAGGCGACCCTAGCCTACCTCACCATAACTCAGTAAAGTAGCCACAACTCTCATCGCCTATTTCTGGGCCACCTCACCGTGATCCAGTATACTAGCCACCGCTTCGTGGCTGACCGAAGCTACCCTACGTCACAATGATCCAGTACCGAAGCCACCACTCACCCGCTTATTCTAGCCTACCTCACTGTGACCCAGTGCAGTAACTCCCCGCAAAGCTGACCACAGCCTATGAAAATCTTACATAACATCCCCAGAAGTACATGATCATAATGGAAATGTACCATTATTTTTGTGGTCTGCTGGTGTGAGAACGCATGAAGTGGCCACGTATAAGGGATATTTGGCAGTGGGGCGAAGTATTACAGCAGATTTCTAATTTCTTTCACTGGAAACATGAAGCTTCAAAAGGATCCGGTGGTCTGTTAATGTTTGTATGTTGGAAATCTAAAAGAGTTAAAAAAAGTTTTTCAAATGAGCTAAACCGCCAATTAACCAAAACCATGTTAACTGTAATAATGTGAATGGCGGGTTACACATTCCAGGATGAATAATCATTAGCTGTCATATGAGTGAACAGTAATATACTTCGAAGTGTCTGTCTACAGAGTTCATAGGTTTTCTACATTTTCTAGCTGTGCTAATTATACTAAGTACACCTAACTCTAGTTCATCACTCACTCTACATTGGTTACAACCATTAATCTCCAAATGTTACTCATACCTGGCTAGAATTAAGAACTTTGTTTATACAAAAATCATTCAACTCCAGAGCCGGGAGCACGAAGCCAGCTGGCAGCTACCGAGCCGGCGACCTGACACCTGTGGCCACATATCCTCACCTTTCCACCACCACAAGACTTATGTCAGCAAATTGGGTTTTACCCCGAGTATCTCATTGACCAGTACCTTACCTCTTCTCTAGTCTCCTGAAGTCTCCTCCACCACTACACTTCCCGGAACCCTCAACACGATATTGTCACTCACCACAACAACCCAGGAAATGAACGTATGAACCAGAAACATAGTAATCTTCGCTTTCGGAATGACCGCACTCGTGTGGCATCTCGAAGCAGAAGCGGGGCTTTATTGTATGGCAAGGCGTTGTCTCAATCCAATGAAATGACTTGCATGGCCTTTTATCGTTTTGTAACATTCATTTTTGACTATACACTTACTAATACTCTATGTACTCGTGATACATGCGTGTGTTACTAAACGTTTATGTAGGAAAATTTCTTTTGCTCTATAATAAAGTATATATTTTGAATGTCAGTCCGTCCAAGTCAGAGTCAATGTAACAATTCGGATTGAGACGTCGTCCACGTTTATAATACATTCCGACTCTTCTGACGTCAGTCAATTTCTAAACAATGTTTTACTTGTTCGTCTTTTTACGATAAACCACGACTGAGACAAAATGTGATCTTAAGAATACATTTTGTCCTCGACGATGGAAATATATTTTTATCACGATTATAGATAGTACATTTCTAAGGACGGCCATACCCAGGACCACTAACCTATATCACCATTTACCACACTCGACATAGAAAATGGAATTTCGCCGATGGTTTTCAATGACCCCATATGTATTTATAGTACTTCCCTAACGTGTAATAATAATAAATGGACACAGAATCAACAGAAGTGTGTCAACAGACCAGACTAAAACATGAGCAATATGCTCGTCCTGCTTTTAATGTGGTATTTCCCAGAACAACCTTTGTCGACGGGAATTTCCAAGACACGTATGCGAACTGTTGTGATCGATTTATTTTTTCTACGGTGGCCGAGGCAGCAGGGGCACCTGAATTCCCTAATCAAGGCATCTTGTTAACAAGTATATATATATATATATGTACGTACGTCTTGACGTACGACAGTGCACTACGACGGCTTGTTCTCTGAGAAACGTAAGGTATTCCCTCCTTGTTAAACAAGAACGACTGTAACATCAGAGCCGCTTTTTCCAATGATGTCTCACCAGCTAACATACGTCAGTATCTCACAGCCTGGCGTGTGTTGGTCCGTTTCCTGCTGACACAGGACGTCAGCGCACTCCAAGACTGACAATGAAGCCCGACACATGCCGGCGATTCACTCCCTGACAGCTAGGTGTCACCCACCACCACCCCCTGCAGTGGCTCTCTCCTTGGGAGACTACGGCAACTCGCTCCCTAACACAAAACCTCCCGACTAATACCTTAAGCTCATATCACTCCCTAAAAGCTAAATATAATCGCCAGTCATGGACCAAAAATATATAATTCCCAAAGTGAAGCTTATTTTGATGACCTGTGAAGCTCGATAGAGCTGCCAAATATCGTTTGGCATTGTTCAGCATAAACTCTAGAGTAAGGCTTTACTTTGATTGCCTCTGTTGCCCTCAACAGCAAAATGAAATTGTCTGGCGAAGCCAGAGTAAAGTCACCAACATGCAGCTTTTCTTTGATGACCCATGTAGCACGCACAAGTGTTAGCCAGAGGAAATTTCCTCAAATAAAACTTTAATTCGACGACTCACATATGTGTCCCACAAAACCTATATAAAACAGTCTACCGTTAGCCTAAATAAAAGACTGAATGTAAAGCTTTACTTTGACGACCCATAAACCATGCAAGTGGAAAATAGTCGTCTGGCATAAGCTATAACAAATGTCCTAAAGGGACGCTTTAGTTTGGCGTCGTTGGTTCATTCCTATACAATCTACTTCGACTAATTCGTTTATACATACATTGCGGCTTCCTGCCTTACACACTACAAATGTGAAAAGAAAGCGTTACTCACTCTCGACTGACGTCGGTGGCTCAGTCTGTGATACACGTCGGTAGCTTACTTCAACACACGTTACTTCGACGAACTCAAAAACTTAGCTCACTCTCCAACAGTCATCGATGAGCTTCGTCTCTAACACACGTGTGTCGGTAGCTCACTTCATGGCAAACCAAATTGGATTCTCTCTCTCTCTGACACGCAACGGTATGGCTTCCTACTTGACACACTAAAAACACTGTTCACTCCCTGATGGACGTCGGTGGCCTCGTGTCTGATACACATCGGTAGCTCACTGCCAGATACACTACATGGCCTAACTCCGTTACGATTACTTCCTGCCTGACACACACTCTTCAGAGGCAAAAACACGTCGGTGGTTTTGTCTGTAACATACGTGGGTAGTTCACACCATGACACAATACACGACTAACTCCCTGATGCACAAGACTGGCTTCCTACATCACACTACTACAGTGGCGACAACACAAAACCGCTGCTCACTTCCTAACAAACTACCGTGGCAAAGAATGGCTGCTCACACTGACAGATTCTCTGGCTCTTTCTCTAGCACATGTTGGGACCTCACTCTAGGACACACTGTTCCCACTAACTCCCTGGCACACAAGGGCGGCTTCCTATCTGACGGTGGAGGAACGCTACTCACTCCCTGACAGAAGTCAGCGGCTTCGATTCGACCACATGTCGTGGGCTCATGCCCCGATGTACGATAGTTTACCACGGCGGTCTGTTGTTCTCTGGCACACGACGAGAGGTTCTCTCCCCCCCCCCCCCCTTCAACAATGACAAACAACAACGCCCGACATATCTGACATATCGTCCTCTAAAATCAAAGCCGTTCAGTTTCAAATGACGATCTCACCAACTGACATGGGTCTGCACCTCATATCCTGGCGCGTTGGCACGTCCCTTCCTAATACACGGCGGCGTATCACTCCAAGACAGGCGAAGACCCATGACACATAACGAGCGAGTCATTTGCTAACACGCAACAGTCTTACTGCCACGCGCCGGGTTTAATGTCTCTCTCTCTCTCTCTCCCCCTCCCTAGGGTGCTATGGCAGCTCACTCTCCGACACAAAATTATGGCCTCTCGGCTAACAATACCAGGAGAGTATAGCGCTCCATGAGGAACCAAATGCTCCCTATCTTGACAAAAGTCACAGGGGGGGTCCCAGTCTGCCACATACCGTCATGTCAATCATTTATGTCGATGGTTCACGCCTCGACTCGACGAAGGCTTACCCCCCTGTGAAACTTACACGTGAAGGAGGTACCACCCTCTGACTCGACGAAGGTTTACCCCACTATCAAGCTTACAAGTGAAGGAGGTACCACCCTCCTTGACTCGACGAAGGTTTACCCCACTATCAAACTTACACGTGAAGGAGGTACCACCCTCCTTGACTCGACGAAGGTTTACCCCCTATCAAACTTACACGTGGAAGGAGGTACCATCCTCCTTGAGGCAAGACACTTGAGTGCTGTTATGACGGCTTCCTCTCTCCTTCTTGCGAGGTCAGCGGGCGACTAAGGGTGACGTGGTCCTCGACTAAGGGTGACGTGGTCCTCGACTGAGGGTGACGTGGTCCTCGACAGTGGTCCGAAGATCATATCCAACCCGTTGTTTGACTGGAAGTCTGGAAATGAATTGTGTCTTAATTTCCATTTCAGCTTGAATACATTAAGGCATATTTTTCTATTAAGCTGACTTACGACATGTTGTATATAACATCTACCAGTGTGCAAGATAGATGTAAGGTCATGGGTACATTATAGGCTAATCTATTATCATCCATCTTTAAATATATGCTAAAAATAGGTGACAACTGCGAGGACAAAAACCTCTCACTAACAATGTTATCCTTACAATTCTTGATCTGTGAAACGTTAGGGTAAACAAGATGCAATTGTATGTTATCATTTACCAGTAAAAGGAGCTTCAAAAACTAGTCTCTTATTGTTTGTATACTGCAAATACAAAAGGTAGGTAGTTATTATTCCCACTTTGAGCTAAACTGGTAATTAGGGAAAACAACCATATAACTGTAATAACCTATTTGGCGGAGTCAGACGTTTCATAAGACTGTGAACAATTAAAAGCTGTTGCCTGAACGAATCGTAATATTAACCAAAGTTTCAGACGAAGTACTTTAATCTACATTTTTCTTGCTGTAGGAACTACAGAGTTGTCCACACTTCCACCATGTTCACCTACAGTTGACCAGTCATTCACCAGTGGTTACAGCCAATGGTCTCCCATGACTCATTAACCTGGCTATAAATAAAACCTCTTTTTTATGGAGCAATCAACTCCAAGTGGAGACCACGAAGCCGGCAGACTACGTATGTTGTTTGTTGGTATTTACGGCCATCGACCTTTGAGGAAGGTCATTAGGACCTGTAATCCTATCTAGTATGTGATTTAAGTCACACCTAAATACCTATTTTAATAAAAAATAGAAAAAGATAGAGAAATTATAATCATATGATAAAGATGAACTGTAATTAGATATAATGGGAAAAAAAGATTTTGTGGGTATTGAGCCAACGTGGCAGCAAACAGCCCAGTCGGCACAGCAGCCACAGTTGCAGTTTACCCAAGAGTGCGAAGTAATAGGACAGACGAAAGATAGTCCTCCACCACGTCATGCACATAGATGAGGATTATTCATTTGGAGGACCGCCAGCTCAACCCCATGGCGCAGCTGCCCCGGAAAATAACCACCACGTCCCCTCAAGGCCGACCGTTTAATGTGTCGACATGTCCACCTACCATGCGACCAGCCCAAGTAGTAGGAGGAGCCTCACACCAAAGCCAAACCCTCCACAGAGAACCACCAACGAACCACCTTACGTCATCTGGATCAATTCTGTTTCTCTGAGAACGACCATCAATTTGTCAATATTACTCGAGTTGCCCCAGAGTACACTGACAATGTTAAATCAGATTTTTTCTTGTACTAATCTAGTAAGTATATCTGGCTATGACGAGGATAAATCAATTGCCGAGATATTGCCAGTCCGGTGATCTACACGAGTTCCACTATCATCGTTCAGAAGAGTGAGGTTGGCATTGATTATATAATCAACCATTTGTTCCTCCCTGGCGTCTGCCCGGATACTTCCCCACTGATAATGATGAATATTGAAGTCCCCTAAAACTACTTTACGGTTAGGTATTGATTAACAAGCCAATTTGACTCATCATTATCAAGTGCGTTTGAACTGGAGCAATATATCCAACATATGGCCAGGTATGTACCATTAAATTTCATTCTACATGCGCCAACGTCTAGGTTAGGTTTTAAAGTCACTCGCGTATGAGGCAAATTCTGGTGTACATAGATAGCTACCCCACGATTCTCGTCTCTTCTATACGAGTGTTAACTATCTACAACAGAACAATCTTCGGCTGTGCCGTTTAGAAGTGTCTCTTGTAAACAAATCACGGCTGGCCTATACAGTGCAAGCAACATTTGTAGTTGTGCTTGCTTTTGCCTAAGGCCTATACACTACAATTCCAATGTATTATACTGAACGTGTTGGCATATGAGTTATTTAACCGACCAGGTTTCTTAGCCCGTTTATGTCGAGACTTGGGCGAGTCCCGAGGCGACCATACATGGTCCCTAGATGTGGATTATCTGGCATCCACTAAGTTTATGTCCTCCAACGAAGAAGACCTGTGAACCACAGGCCTCCTAGTTGGAGATACCGGAACAATGACGACACGTAATTTTATTCCAAGTTTAGTCATGGTTTGAATATGAGTTAGTTTTGTTCTTTTACCTTCCTGTAGGACGGAATGAGGATGTGGTATTGGCATAGGATTTGTTCTGGACTGTGGTTGGAGGATTAGGTGTAGGTGTAGGGTTGAATGGAGCTGGATATTTGGAACTGACGATCGGGGTGTCACAAGGAGTGTGTCGAGATTGTTCGCATAACCGGATTACATTTCAAAGCAGAAGCGTAGGATTCATTATGTTTAGAGGTTTCACGAGACTCCTTAACCCTACTCCTACCCTCATCATAAGAGACGTTATTTTGTGTCTTGACTGCACAGACAGCCTTCTCAAACTGGAACCGGGGACAGGCCCGGTCCCAACTTGGGTGGTTGCCATCGCAGTTAACACACAACATCCTATTAGCCATACAATCCTCAGCGGTATGACCCTACTTAGCACACTTCCCTCCCACATTTGGCAGAAAGAGTGCAACGCTTTAAGAGGCGGCCAAATTCCTGGCATTTAAAGCAACGTAAGGGATTCGGAATGAACTTGACATCACATGTAACCAATAGAGATATTGTCCGGTAGCCGAGCTCTCCCGCAGGTTAGGTTAATCAGGGGAGTTCTACGCCGTTGGCCATTGATAACTTTGGTGATGAGCCAGGCAGCGATAACGTCCTCGTTTGTTAGTTCCTTCACAATGTCGTCCTCTGACATATCCATGACATCAGTGCAGTGGATGACTCCCCTGCATGAATTCATGGCAACGGGTATCGAGACCACGTCATGAATATGGAACTTCAACGTAAGTAGTTCCGCCACCGGTTTCGTCGACTAACCAGTTTCCTGATCGTTTCAACATGCCAAGACCATCCATCAAAAACCCTCCTGATTAGGAATGGATTGAAGAAGGCAAGAGTCGTTGCTGTGGTCGTATGGGCCAACACAAATTCAGCGTTTCTTCTTTTTCATGGATGGTCCGTCACCACTACCCCCTACGGGGGCATTGGATGGCTGACCTAGGTCCATCCTAAAGGAGCCTAACCTCAAAATCTGGAATGCCAAACCACCCCAGTGGAAAAAAAAACTAACTATCCCGAAAAAGAAAAAGATCTGGCAATTGTTTTATGCAGAAAAGTTTCAAGGCGGAGCCGGTCACACGAAAGCCAAGCGGAGTTCTCCTGCGGACACCCGTCAATGAAAGATCGATTTTGCATAGAACAACCTTATAAAAGATATTGATGAACAATAACTTTCAAAAAAAACCTTGAAAACTAAGTAAGGGTAGTGACAACGCAGGGAGGAATAGCTACAACCTACCTCTGAAAGAAGGGCCACAGCTCCGTACAGGTCAGTAGCTTGTACGAGACTGTGGTCGGAACAGGTACGACTGCACATTGCCCTGCGCAATGTCACTGCGCATGTAGTTATGGCTACCACAGCTAGGGAGCAGTGGTGGCTTGCCTGACTGGCGTTTCTCAGTATGTTTATCCTGATCCCAGCCCTGAACATACGGACAAATAGCAAAATATTGCATTTAATTTTTAAAAATCACTTCCTTTGTAAACACTACACCGAGTGAAAAACACCTCTATAAAGACTACAGTTAAAAAACGAACGTACATGGCCACCGGAAGCAGCACTTCACATATAATCAACATTAGTAAACATAAATCAAATTTAGATATATGTAAATAATCCGAAGAAAGTAGTGAAGGGTAACTGAAGATAGAAAGGCTGAAAGTAGAGAGCTAATCATGGCATTCTAAACGAAACCAAAATGGCATCCTAGGTAAGAGCTGTGTAATCCTTCCTACGTACTGATACGCGGAATAAAAGCTCATGGAAGTCCCACTTGTCAAGGAAAAATACACAGAAACATTGCCATAGTGCTAAGCAAAGTCTGACTTGCCGAAAAGATGAGTAGACGCTACGACATCAGGCAACACAGACTTGAAATACAGAGCGTAAGAACACGTCCTCCCTGGCCAGCCGACCCTTGCCTAACTCAACGCGATCCAGTAGACGAGCTGCCACTCCCTTGCCAACCGACCCTTGCCTACCTCAACTCGATCCAGTAGACGAGCTGCCACACCCTGGCCAGCCGACCCTAGCCTACCTCAACGCGATGCACTAGACTAGCTGCCACTCCCAGGCCAGCCGACCCTAGACTACCTCACCGCGATCCAGTAGAGAAGCTGCCACTCCCTGGCCAGCCGACCCTTGCCTACCTCACTGCGATCCAGTAGACGAGCTGTCGCTCCCTGGCCAACCGATCCTTACCTACCTGAAAGCGATCCAGTAGACAAGCTACCGCTCCCTGGCCAGCCAACCCTAGCCTACCTAAACGCGATCCAGTAGACGAGGTGCCACACCCTGCCCCGCCAACCCTAGCCTACCTCAACGCGATCCAGTAGACAAGCTGCCACTCCCTGGCCAGCCGACCCTTGCCTACCTCACCGCGATCCAGTAGACGAGCTGCCACTCCCTGGCCAGCCGACACTAGCCTACCTCACCATAACTCAGTAAAGTAGCCACAACTCTCATCGCCCATTTCTGGGCCACCTCACCGTGATCCTGTATACTAGCCACCGCTTCGCGGCTGACCGAAGCTACCTTACGTCGCCATGATCCAGTACAGAAGCCACCACTCACCCGCTTATTCTAGCCTACCTCACTGTGACCCAGTGCAGTAGCTGCCCGCAAAGCCGACCAGTGCAGTAGCTGCCCGCAAAGCCGACCAGTGCAGTAGCTGCCCGCAAAGCCGACCACAGCCTATGAAAATCTTACCTAACATCCCCAGAAGTAAATGATCATAATGGAAATATACCATTATTTTTGTGGTCTGCTGGTGTGAGAACGCATGAAGTGGCCACGTATAAGCATTATTTGGCAGTGGGGCGAACTCTTACAGCCGATTTATAATTTCTTTCCCTGGAAACATGAAGCTTCAAAAGGACTCGGTGGCCTGTTACTGTTTGTATGTTGGGAATCTCAAAGGAAAAAAAAAAGTTTTTCTAATGAGCTAAACCGCCAATTTACCAAAACCATGTTAACTGTAATAATGTGAATGGCGGGTTACACATTCCGGGATGAATAATCATAAGCCGTCATCTGACTGAATAGTAATATACTTCGAAGTGTCTGTCTACAGAGTTCTTAGGTTTTCTACATTTTCTAGCTGTGCTAATTATACTAAGTACACCTAACTCTGGTTCACCACTCACTCTACATTGGTTACAACCATTAATCTCCAAATGTTACTCATACCTGGCTAGAAATAAGACCTTCGTTTATGCAAACATCATTCCACTCCGAGCCGGGAGCACGATGCCAGCTGGCAGCTACCGAGCCGGCGACCTGACGCCTGTGGCCACATATCCTCATCTTTCCACCACCACAAGACTTATGTCAGCAAATTGGGTTTTACCCTGAGTATCTCAGTGACCAGTACCTTACCTCTTCTCTAGTCTCCTGAAGTCTCCTCCACCACTACACTTCCCGGAACCCTCAACGCGATATTGTCACTCACCACAACAACCCAGGAAATGAACGTATGAACCAGAAACATAGTAATCTTCGGTTTCGGAATGACCGCGCTCGTGTGGCATCTCGAAGCAGAAGCGGGGCTTTATTGTATGGCAAGGCGTTGTCTCAATCCAATGAAATGACTTGCATGGCCTTTTATCGTTTTGTAACATTCATTTTTGACTATACACTTACTAATATTCCATGTACTCGTGCTACATGCGTGTGTTACTAAAAGTTTATGTAGGAAAATTTCTTTTGCTCTATAATAAAGTATATATTTTGAATGTCAGTCCGTCCAAGTCAGAGTCAATGTAACAATTCGGATTCAGACGTCGTCCACGTTTATGATATATTCCGACTCTTCTGACGTCAGTCAATTTCTAAACAATGTTTTACTTGTTTGTTTTTTTACGGTAAACCACGACTGAGACGAAATTTGTCCTCGACGATGGAAATATATATTTATCGCGATTATAGATAGTACATCTCCGAGGACGGCCATAGCCAGGACTACCAACCTATATCACCATTTACCACACTCACCATAGAAAATGGAATTTCGCCGATGGTTTCCAATGACCCCATATGTATTTATAGTACTTCCCTAACGTGTAATAATAAATGGACACAGCATCAACAGAAGTGTGTCAACAGACCGGACTAAAACATGAGCTCGGCCTGCTTTTAATGTGGTATTTCCTAAAACAACCTTTGTCGACGGGAATTTCCAAGACACGTATGCGAACTGTTGTGGTCGATTTATTTTTCATACGATGTCCGAGGCAGCAGGGGCACCTGAATGTCCTAATCAAGGCATCTTGTTAACGAGTATATATATATATATATGTACGTACGTCTTGACGTACGACAGTGCACTACGACGGCTTGTTGTCTGAGAAACGTAAGGTATTCCTTCCCTGTTAAACAAGAACGACTGTACCATCAGAGCCGCTTTTTCCAATGATGTCTCACCAGCTGACATACGTCAGCATCTCACAGCCTGGCGCGTATTGGTCCGTTTCCTGCTGACACAGGACGTCAGCGCACTCCAAGACTGACAATGAAGCCCGACACATGCCGGCGATTCACTCCCTGACAGTAGGGTGTCAGCCACCACCACCCCCTGCAGTGGCTGTCTCCTAGGGAGACTACGGCAACTCGCTCCCTAACACATAACCTACCGACTAATACCTTAAGCTCATATCACTCCCTAAAAGCTAAATATAATCGCCAGTCATGTACCAAAAACATATAATTCCCAAAGTGAAGCCTATTTTGATGACCTGTGGAGCTCGATAGAACTGCCAAATATCGTTTGGCATTGTTCAACATAAACTCAGTAAGGCTTTACTTTAATTACCTGTGTAGCCCTCAACAGCAAAATGAAATTTTCTGGCGAAGCCAGAGTAAAGTCACCAACGTGCAGCTTTTCTTTGGTGACCCATGTAGCACGCACAAGTGTTAGCCAGAGGAAATTTCCTCAAGTAAAACTTTAATTCGACGACTCACATATGTGTCCCACAAAACCTATATAAAACCGTCTACCGTTAGCCTAAATAAAAGACTGAATGTAAAGCTTTACTTTGACGACCCATAAACCATGAAGTGGAAAATAGTCGTCTGGCATTATCTATAACAAATGTCCTAAAGGGACGCTTTAGTTTGGCGTCGTTGGTTCATTCCTCGACAATCTACTTCGACTAATTCGTTTATACATACATTGCGGCTTCCTGCCTTACACACTACAAATGTGAAAAGAAAGCGTTACTCACTCTCGACAGGCGTCGGTGGCTCAGTTTGTGATACACGTCGGTAGCTTACTTCAACATACGTTACTTCGACGAACTCAAAAACTTTGCTCACTCTCCAACAGTCATCGATGAGCTTCGTCTCTTACACACGCGTGTCGGTAGCTCACTTCATGGCAAACCAAATTCGATCCTCTCTCTCTGACACGCAACGGTATGGCTTCTTACCTGACACACTAAAAACACTGCTCACTCCCTGATAGACGTCGGTGGCATCGTCTCTGATACACATCGGTAGCTCACTCCCAGATACACTACATGGCCTAACTCCGTTACGATTACTTCCTGCCTGACACACACGCTTCACAGGCAAAAACACGTCGGTGGTTTTGTCTGTAACATACGTGGGTAGTTCACACCATGACACAATACATGACTAACTCCCTGATGCAGAAGGCTAGCTTCCTACCTCACATTACTACAGTGGCGACAAAACAAAACCGCTGCTCACTTCCCCAACAAACTCCCGTGGCAAAGAATGGCTGCTCACAGTGACAGATTCTCTGGCTCTTTCTCTAGCACATGTTGGCACCTCACTCTAGGACACACTGTTCCCACTAACTCCCTGGTACACAAGGGCGGCTTCCTATCTGACGGTGGAGGAACGCTACTCACTCCCTGACAGAAGTCAGTGGTTTCGATTTGACCACACGTCGTGGGCTCATGCCCTGATGTACGATAGTTTACCACGGCGGTCTGTTGTTCTCTGGCAAACGACGAGAGGTTCTCTTTCCCCCCCCCCCCTCAACAATGACAAACAACAACGCCCGACTCGTCCTCTAAAATCAAAGCCGTTCAATTTCAAATGACGATCTCACCAACTGACATGCGTCTGCACCTCATATCCTGGCGCGTTGGCACGTCCCATCCTGATACACGGCGGCGGATCACTGCAAGACAGACGAAGACGCATGACATAACGAGCGAGTCATTCGCTAACACGCAACAGTCTTACTGCATCGCGCCGGGTTTGATGTCTCTCTCTCTCCCTCCCTCCCTAGGGTGCTACGGCAACTCACTCTCCGACACAAGATCATGGTCTCCCGGCTAACAATACCATGAGAGCATAGCGCTCCCTGAGGAACCAAATGCTCCCAATCGTGACACAAGTCACAGGGAGGGTCCCAGTCTGTCACATACCGTCATGTCAATCATTTATGTCAGTGGTTGACGCCTCGACTCGACGAAGGTTTACCCCCCTATGAAACTTACACGTGAAGGAGGTACCACCCTCCTTGACTCGACGAAGGTTTACCCCCTATCAAACGTACACGTGAAGGAGGTACCACCCTCCTTGACTCGACGAAGGTTTACCCCTAATCAAACTCACACGTGAAGGAGGTACCACTCTCCTTGACTCGACGAAGGTTTACCCCTAATCAAACTCACACGTGAAGGAGGTACCACTCTCCTCGACTCGATGAAGATTTATCCCCTATCAAACTCGCACGTGGAGGTACCACCCTCCTTGACTCGACGAAGGTTTACCCCACTATCAAACTTACACGTGGAGGAGGTACCAAACTCCTTGAGGCAAGACACTTGAGTGCTCTAATGACGGCTTCCTCCCTCCCTCTTGCGACGTCAGCAGGCGACTGAGGGTGACGTGATCCTCGACGGTGGTCGGAGTGTCATCATATCCTACCCGTTGTTTGACTGGAATTCTGGAAATGAACGGTGTCTTAATTTTCCTTTCAGCTTGAACACATTAAGGCATATTTTTCTATTGATAATAAGTTAAATTAAGAAATATTATATGTAACATCTACCAATGTTTGTGTGTGGGTCATGATAGATCTGAAATCATGGGTACATTATAGTTTAATCTATTATCATCCTTAAATATATGCTTCAAATTGGTGGCAACTGCGAGGACAAAAGCCTCTCGCTAGCAATGTTATCCTTACAATTCTTGATCTGTGAAACGATTGGGTAAAGAAGATGCAATTGTATGTCATCATTTACCAGTAAAAGGAGCTTCAAAAGCTGGTCTCTTATTGTTTGTATACTGCAAATACAAAAGGTAGGTAGTCATTATTCCAATGTTGAGCTCTACTGCTAATTAAGGCAAACAACCATATAACTGTAATAACCTATTTGGAGGGGTCAGACGTTCCAAAAGACTGTAAGCAATTAAAAACTGTTGCCTGAACGAATCGTAACATAAACCAAAGTTCCAGACGAATTACTTTACTCTACATCTTTCTTGCAGTAGGAACTACAGATTTGGCCACACTTCCACCATGTTCACCTATAGTTGACCAGTCATTCACCAGTGGTTACAGCCAATGGTCTCCCATGACTCATTAACCTGGCTATAAATAAAACCTCTTTTTCATGGAGCAATCAACTTTGGTGATGAGCCAGGCAGCGATAACGTCCTCGTTTGCTAGTTCCTTCACAATGTCGTCCTCTGACATATCCATGACATCAGTTCAGTAGATGACTCCCCTGCATGAATTCATGGCTATGGGTATCGAGACCACGTCATGAATATGGAACTTCGTCAACTTAAGTAGCTCCGCTACCTGTTTCGTCGACTTATCAAATCACCACTAACCAGTTTCCTGATCGTTTCAACATGTCCAAACCTACCATCAATGACGTTTCTGATTAGGAAGAGACTGAGGGAAGCAAGAGTCGTTGCTCTGGTCGTATGGGCCAACACAAAATCAGCGTTTCTTCTTTTTTATGGAAGCGTCCGTTACCACTACCCCCTACTGGGGCAGTGGATGGCTTACCTATGTCCATCCTAAAGGGGCCTAACCTCAAAATCTGGAATGCCAAACCATCCCAGATAGTGAAAAAAAAAACTACCTATCCCGAAAAAAGAAAGATCGGGCAATTGTTTTATGCAGAAAAGTTTCAAGGCGGAGCCGGTCGCACAAAGGCCAAGCGGAGTTCTCTTGCGGACAACCGTCAATGAAAGATCGATTTTGCATAGAACAACCTTATAAAAGATATTGATGAACAATAACTTTCAAAAAACCTTCAAAACTAAGCAAGGGTAGCGACAACACAGGGAGGAATAGCTACAACCTAGCTCTGAAAGACCGGGAACAGCTCCGTACAGGTCAGTAGCTGGTACGAGACTGTGGTCGGAACAGCTTCGACTGCACATTGCCCTGCGCAATGTCACTGCGCATATATTTATGGCTACTACCTCTAGGGAGCAGTGGTGGCTTGCCTGACTGGCGTTTCTCTGTATGCTTATCCTGATCCCAGCCCGGAGCATACGGACAAATAGCAGAATATTGCATTAATCTTTAAAAATCACTTTCTTTATAAACACTGCACCGAGTGAAAAACACCTCTATAAAGACTAGAGTTAAAACACGAACGTACAAGGCTACCGGAAGCAGCACTTCACATATAATTAACACTAGTAAATATACATCAAATTTAGATATTTGTAAATAATCCGAAGAAAGCAGTGAAGGGTAACTGAAGATAGAAAGGCTGAAAGTAGAAGGTTGATCATGGCATTCTAAACGAACCCAAAATGGCATCCTAGCTAGTAGCTGTGTAATCCTTCCTACGTATTGATACGCGGAATAAAAGCTCATGGAAGCCCCACTTGTCAAGGAAAAATGCACAGAAACATTGTCATAGTGGTAAGCAAAGTCTGACTTACCGAAAAGACGAGTAGACGCTACGACATCAGGCAACACAGACTTTAAATACAGAGCGTAAGAACACGTCCGTCTTGGGAGACGATACAAATAAGACTGAAAATGGCGGCCGAGCTCAGCGATAAACACATACAAAGAAGCGCAACTTAAAGACTTTGACATACTGATTTTTGTGATGCTGGCAGTAACGCCATCTGGAGGTCGATTAAGAACTATTAGAAAACGGGAAATATGCACCTTAACTACCAAAGAAAACGGGAAACCTAAAGGTAATTGTAAGCTACTCAAATCTGCCATAATTTCTGCAAGGAATAAAGTCCTTTGTTCTACTTATATGTGGTATAAATTTTATGTTTTGCTTTAGCAATGGGGAAAACTTAATATAAACTTGACGTTTTGTTAAATGACATAGAATTTTCTTCATGGCTGAAGAACATACTTTTCTTTTTTCGTTTTCCTTTCTTGAATTTGTACTGGTGATTTATTGTAATTTAGATTTCCCTAATACTCTTACATTTCACCTCA
This sequence comes from Panulirus ornatus, assembly GCF_036320965.1. Lineage (NCBI taxonomy): Eukaryota > Metazoa > Arthropoda > Malacostraca > Decapoda > Palinuridae > Panulirus > Panulirus ornatus. The sequence goes on from NW_027265014.1 coordinate 20,328, forward strand.
TTCTTAAATATTGTGATAAAAGGAAACAATTGATCGTGTGATATTCATTTAGTGCAAAGCAGTATTGATTAGTATATATCAGAACACATTTTGTTCTCACCTTATGATAGACTGTATGTACATGCATATTTTGAATTGCTGAAAACGTATGGAAAACTTCTTGTATGAGAAATACATACTGTTTATATAATAAGAGATGTAGTAAAGTATTTAGTAATCTTTGTATATTTCCTATAAAATATTCTTTTGTATCTCTGAAAAATGTTCAAGATTCTGTATTTCTTTTCTGTTATTACCCTTATTCCACTGAGAATTTGTATGCTTCTCACTGTTGGGAGCACATAGATCTATCATTGTATCTACATTTTTTCTCAGCAAAATTTCATAAACATTGGCACACAGTATCCCTCTTATAATCACTGTTTCAACATTATACCGAAATATTTGCTTCCAATTCTTTCGTATAACTTTTTAGTTTTTGGTACGGTAAGAGCAATGCTTATCTATAGATATCTGCGGTACATGTATACAACTATACATAGTGTCATTATCCTCGGTGGATGAAAGGAATTATATCTATACCATCAACTTCTACGATGGTGTAGTGACATTCATCCTCATTCATCATCCTAACCATTAAAATGTACCTCAGACATTTCAGTTAGAGAGGGTGTAATATCTATCAAGCAGAAGGTAGGAGAAGGCTGCAAGTGGTTAATGCAAACCACTGAACCAAGTGCTGCTGTTGTACGGTTTAGTATATGAGCAGCAAGGTGTATACTTAACTGAACACTAATGATATTATGGAAATAGGTTACAATTATGCCACACGATTTCCCCATTATGATATTCACTTGGATAATCCTATCACTATGGATTTGTCCGTCTCGTAAGCAGGACATGGATACACTCCATCATTCGTCAGCAGTAAAATTGGTCGATACTCAAATCATTGATTTCTTTCTCTTTACTGACGATTCTTCGATCGTGTCACACTGGTGCGTTGCTATGTGTTGGTGGAAGGTTTTGCCTTTAATACAGCTTAAAAACAATAGACATAAAATCAAACAAAAGATCAAATATCTTATTTTAATCGTTATCACTCGATCATAAATTAATACAGCTGGAGAGACAAACAAAAATGTTGGTAGCTGCCATTTAATTCACAACTGGGCAAGAACAACCCTCCATAACGTGAATAAATCACATACACATATTTTCCTCTACATATCGTATAAGTACACATTGTTCTCTGCTTATTATTGACACTAATGTATACTAAACAATAATAAACTTATCAATTTCTAGAGACAAATAAAACCCAACTTTTAGGTACAATTCAATACCCTGTCCAGCCTGCAGAGTTCCCGAAGGGCGTGGACGTGTTTCAGTAGTTGATGGCTACACTTCTCGTCTCCTGGTGGCAAGGTGTAAGCCATTTCTGCCCAAATATGTTCAATGACAATCACGTCCACTTATTTGCTGGTATAGTCCAGGAGCTGTAGGGTGTCTTGTTCCTAGCTACCAGCGTTCAACAACACGAGCAATGTGGACGGGGAACCTGTCGCTAATAGAAATGACATGCCCGGCAGGGAGAGGTAAACCCCACGCCCGAAGAGACGGCAAGAAACGTTCCTTCAGCAGTTACTGCTACAGTCGTTGTAGTAAAGCGACCTCCAATGTGGAAAACGTCACCCAGGCAATGTAATATCACTTTCCTCTAGATGCAGTAGGTAAAGTGACATGTACGGGCCTCCTCGCTCGTGTTGGCTCGGTCATTTGTGCCTGTGGAACATTGTATGATTTTAACGTTTATTGTACTGGTTCGGCAGGATTTATATCATTTGTGTTGTATAAACAGTATATCATTAACATTTGGGTATCCGCATGAATTTTTTATTACCATAAATACGACGTTCTAAATCTTTGAACAGCAACAAATCATTAACTTCCTGCCTGGTACAGTTCCTCCTCCAGCAGTGAACCTTGCCATGAGAGTTGGAGACACACACATCACCTCCGTGAACACTGCTTCAGACCAGAATCTGAGTTTCGCTCGGGATGTGTGCTGTTCCCTCAGGCGTTCATTCTTCGCTGGAGTTCTGTGGTGTGTTCCTTTGTCGTGCAATATTCGCCTGTCGCTCAACGGGGAGACGTCTTATGCCCATCACGTTCGCTGGAGGGAGGTCACCTTTGCAGCTCCTGTTCTCTCTGCCAAACAATAAAACACAACCAGGTTCACAGGGAATGGATACAATCGGTTGCCTAAATTGAACATTTCAATTTCAATTATCAAGTTTAGATAGTTATAAGCCTAATTTCACAACTTTTACATACTCTACATAATATCTTTAGTATGAAATTGTGGTTACAGTAATGATGATAATATTTCCATTTATATTGCCTACTTCATTGTTATCAAGGTTTAGCCATACTCAAATATAGTCACCCGAAGTATTTGGCTGCTAATAAACTCTGATGCAGGGACCTCATTCTCTATGCAGCCTTCATTATTGCTGCCATTTCCCCCACTCCTTTTCACAGACACTCATAACTTCTATTAAGTTGTTAAGGTTACTGCTCTCCACCACCCGTATGGACAAAACATTATCAAGGAGAGTGATCATGCGACCTCTGAGCACCAACCTCTAGTCACTCCGGTTCACCTTAGCCTACCTCATCGCGCGATCCAGTAGACAAGCTGCCGCTATTTGGCCAGCCTACCCTTGCCTACCTCAACGCGATCCAGTAGAAGAGCTGCCACTCCCTGGCCAGCCGACCTGAGCCTTCCTCACCGCGATCCAGTAGACAAGTTGCCGCTCCCTGGCCAGCCGACCCTTGCCTACCTCACCGCGATCCAGTAGACGAGCTGCCACTCCCTGGCCAGCCGACAAGCTGCCGCTCCCTGGCCAGCCGAACCTAGCCTACCTCACCGCGATCCAGTAGACAAGCTGCCGCTCCCAGGCCAGCCGACCCTTGCCTACCTCAACGCGATCTAGTAGACAAGCTGCCGCTCCATGGCCATCCGACCCTAGCCTACCTCAACGCGATCCAGTGGACGAGATGCCACTCCCTGGCCAGCCGACCCTAGCCTACCTCAACGCAATCCAGTAGACAAGCTACGGCTCCCTAGCCAGCAGACCTTTGCCTACCTCAAATCGATACAGTAGACGAGCTGCCACACCCTAGCCAGCCGACCGTAGCATACCTCAACACCATCCAATAGACGAGCTGCCACTCCCTGTCCAGCCGAACCTAGACTACCTCACCGTGATCCAGTATAGAAGCTCCCACTCCCTGGCCAGCCGACCCTTGCCTAACTCATCGCGATCCAGTAGACGAGCTGCCAATCCATGGCCAGCCGACTATTGCCTACCTCAGCGCGATCCAGTAGACGAGCTACCACTCCCTGGCCAGCCGACCCTAGCCTACCTCACCACGATCCAGTAGACCAAGTGCCACACCATGGCCAGCAGACCCTTGCCTACCTCACCGCGATACAGTAGACGAGCTGCCACTCCCTGTCCAGCAGACTTTAGCTTACCTCACCGCGATCCAGTTGACAAGCTGCCGCTCCCTGGCTAGCCGACCCTTGCCTACCTCACCGCGATCCGGTAGACGAGCTGCCACACCCTGGCCAACCGACCCTAGCCTACCTGAATGCGATCCAGTAGATAAGCTGCAACTCCCTGGCCAGACGACCCTAACCTACCTCACCGTGATCCAGTAGACAAGCTGCCGTACACTGGCCAGCCGACCCTAGCCTACCTCACCGCGATCCAGTAAACAAGCTGCCGCTCCCTGGCCAGCCGACACTTGCCTTCCTCAACGCAATCCAGTCGACAAGCTGCCGCTCCCTGGCCAGCCGACCCTTGCCTACATCAACGTGATCTAGTAAACGAGCTGCCGCTCCCTGGCCAGCCGACCGTAGCCTACCTCACCGCGATTCAGTAGAGAAGCTGCTGCTCCCTGGCCAGCCGACCCTATCCTACCTCAAGGCAATCCAGTCGACAAGATACCGCTCCCTGGCCAGCCGACCCTAGCCTATCTCAACGCGATCCAGTAGACGAGCTGCCACTCCCTGGCCAGCCGACCCTAGCCTACCTCAATGCGGTTCAGTAGATAAGCTGCCACTCCCCGGCCAGCCGACACTTGCCTACCTCACCGCGATCCAGTAGACGAGTTGCCACTCCCCGGCCAGCCGACACTAGCCTACCTCACCTTAAATTAGTAAAGTAGCCACAACTCTTATCGCCCATTTCTGGGCCACCTCACCGTCATCCAGTATACTAGCCATCGCTTCACGGCTGACCGAAGCTACCCTACGTCACCATGATCCATTACAGAAGCCACCACTCACCAACTTATTCTAGCCTACCTCACTGTGACTCAGTGCAGTAGCTCCCCGCAAAGCCGACCACACCCTATGAAAATCTTACCTAACATCCCCAGAAGTATATGATCATAATGGAAATATACCATTATTTTTGTGGTCTGCTGCTGTGATAACGCATGAAGTGGCCACCTATAAGGGATATTTGGCAGTGGAGCGAACTCTTACAACAGATTTCTAATTTCTTTCCCTGGAAACATGAAGCTTCAAAAGGACCCGGTGGTCTGTTACTGTTTGTATGTTGGACATCCAAAAGAAAAAAAAAGTTTTTCAAATGAGCTAAACCGCCAATTTACCAAAACCATGTTAAGTCTAATAATGTGAATGGCGGGTTACATATTCCGGGATGAATAATCATAAGCTGTCATCTGAGTGAATAGCAATATACTTCGAAGTGTCGGTCTACAGAGTTCATAGGTTTTCTACATTTTTTAGCTGTGCTAATTAAACTAAGTACACCTAACTCTAGTTCACCACTCACTCTACATTGGTTACAACCATTAATCTCCAAATGTTACTCATACCTGGCTAGAAATAAGACCTTTGTTTATGCAAACATCATTCAACTCCGAGCCGGGAGCACGAAGCCAGCTGGCAGCAACCGAGCCGGCGACCTGACACCTGTGGCCACATATCCTCACCTTTCCACCACCACAAGACTTGTGTCAGCAAATTGGGTTTTACCCCGAGTATCTCAGTGACCAGTACCTTACCTCTTCTCTAGTCTCCTGAATTCTCCTCCACCACTACACTTCCCGGAACCCTCAACGCGATATTGTCACTCACCACAACAACCCAGGAAATGAACGTATGAACCAGAAACATAGTAATCTTCGGTATCTGAATGACCGAGCTCCTCCGCCATCTCGAAGCAGAAGCGGGGCTTTATTGTATGGCAAGGCGTTGTCTCAATCCAATGAAATGACTTGCATGGCCTTTTATCGTTTTGTAACATTCATTTTTGACTATACACTTACTAATATTCCATGTACTCGTGCTACATGCGTGTGTTACAAAAGTTTATGTAGGAAAATTTCTTTTGCTCTATAATAAAGTATATATTTTGAATGTCAGTCCGTCCAAGTCAGAGTCAATGTAACAATTCGGATTCAGACGTCGTCCACACTTATGATATATTCCGACTCTTCTGACGTCAATCAATTTCTAAACAATGTTTTACTTGTCTTGTTACGGTAAACCACGACTGAGACAAAATGTGATCTTAAGAATAAATTTTGTCCTCGACGATGGAAATATATTTTTATCGCGATTATAGATAGTATATCTCCGGGGACGGCCATTGCCAGGACTACCAACCTATATCACCATTTACCACACTCACCATAGAAAATGGAATTTCGCCGATGGTTTCCAATGACCCCATATGTATTTATAGTACTTCCCTAACATGTGATAATAAGTGGACACAGCATCAACAGAAGTGTGTCAACAGACCAGACTAAAACATGAGCAATATGCTCGTCCTGCTTTTAATGTGGTATTTCCCAAAACAACCTTTGTCGACGGGAATTTCCAAGACACGTATGCGAACTGTTGTGGTCGATTTATTTTTCATACGATGTCCGAGGCAGCAGTGGCACCTGAATGCCCTAATTAAGGCATCTTGTTAACGAGTATATATATATATATATATATATATATATATATATATATATATATATATATATATATATATATATATACACACACACTTTCACACAACAAAAAACTATCGCGCAGAGGGGGTCTAAAGACGTCTGTAATGATCACTGACATACCTGTTGTACCATGCCGGTAGGGTTGGTATACGTGCCTGGAAGCCATATGTTTCCAGAGTCCTATGCTAGACCCATGTAAGTTACGTGCCACAAGAACGGCATTATATAATTAACAAGAAAATTACATCATATAAGGCAGTACGAGCCCCTACTTTTGAATTGGTGTGTTCAATATAGCTGTGAGACACACATAGCTATATGCGGCAACCCCCGCATGTGGTAGCTGCAGCATACCTCAATGTGATGCGAGGTAAACACAATAGCTTCATATTGTATAGGTGCAATTTGGGAAGAATATGTTTTACTATTGATATTGTATTATTCTATAGCACATCTGGGTTCGTGGCAGTACATAAAGGTTATCTTACACCGCCATTTCGTGTCCATGCAGGAAATGTAATGAGACATGCAATATATTTTTGAAACAATGAAACAGCGCGGGTATAGTTCACTGCGAGCCCATGTCGAAAGGTTGTTTTTGTGGTATAGCTGTGAGACACACACAGCTATATCCGGCAACCCCCGCATTTGGTAGCTGTAGCATACCTCAATGTGATGCGAGGTAAACACAATAGCTTCATATTGTATAGGTGTAATTTGGAAAGAATATGTTTTACTATTGATATTGTATTATTTTATAGCACTTCTGGGTTCGTGGCAGTCCATAAAGGTTATCTTACACCGCCATTTCGTGTCCATGCAGGAAATGTAAGGAGACATGCGATATACTTTTGAAACAATGAAACAGCTCGGGTATAGTTCACTGCAATCCAAGGTCGAAATGTTGTTTTTGTGGTATATCTAATTTTATCATGGAGACCTCGCAAGCGACACATGAAGCTATTCTACAGCTTCATAATGAAGGCTAGAGTGACTCTGAAATTAGGAGACGTCTTGGTATTCACCGGTCAACCGTAGCACGATGGATTCGCCGACAGGCAGAGTTGGGCAACACAGACAACAGGCATCGGCGTGGGCGCCCACGCTGCACAAACCCGGAAGATGATCAGGTAATGATGTTGCATATATAGGTATACTGGACCACTTGATCTATGTAAACAACCATATCACATGTTATATTTGCAATATGTCATCCTTTCCCTAGGCCATAGCAGCTGTCATTGCTGCTGCCCCCTTCACGCCCGCTAGCAACATTCGGGATACTCTTGGTCTGCAGTGCACCACTCAAACTGTCCGAAACAGACATCACTCTGATGGGCTACGTGGTCACATACCAGCAACAAAACCTGTGTTAAGTGAGGCAAACATGGAGAGCAGGGTGGAGTATGCGTTGGAGTATGCGGACAAGCCACATCAGTTTTGGGAGAACGTCATCTTTTGTGATGAAAAAACCTTCTGCAGCGATATCAAGTAGACAAGCTGCCACTCCCTGGCCAGCCGATCCTAGCCTACCTCACCGCGATCCAGTAGAGAAGCTGCCGCTCCCTGGCCAGGTGACCTTAGCCTACCTCACCGAGATCCAGTAGACAAGCTGCCGATCCCTGGCCAGCCGACCCTAGCCGACCTTACCGCGATCTAGTAGACAAGCTGCCGCTCCCTGGCCAGCCGACCTTACCCTACCTCACCGATTTCCAGTAGACAAGCTGCCGCTCAGTGGCCAGCCGACCCTAGCCTACCTCACCGCGATCCAGTAGACAAGCTGCCGCTCCCTGGCCAGGCGACCCTTGCCTACCTCAATGCGATCCATTAGACGAGCTGCCACTCCCTGGCCAGCCGACCCTAGCCTACCTCACCGCGATCCAGTAGACAAGCTGCCGCTGCCTGGCCAGCTGACCTTAGCCTACCTCACCGAGATCCAGTAGACAAGCTGCCGCTCCCTGGCCAGCCGACCCTAGCCTACCTCACCGCGATCCAGTAGACAAGCTGCCGCTCCCTGGCCAGGCGACCCTTGCCTACCTCAATGCGATCCATTAGAGGAGCTGCCACTCCCTGGCCAGGAGACCCTAGCCTACCTCACCGCGATCCAGCAGACAAGCTGCCGCTGCCTGGCCAGCTGACCTTAGCCTACCTCACCGAGATCCAGTAGACAAGCTGCCGCTCCCTGGCCAGCCGACCCTAGCCTACCTTACCGCGATCTAGTAGACAAGCTGCCGCTCCCTAGCCAGCCGACCTTACCATACCTCACCGAAATCCAGTAGACAAGCTGCCGCTCCCTGGCCAGCCGACCCTTGCTACCTCAACTCGATCCAGTAGACGAGCTGCCACTCCCTGCCCAGCCGACAAGCTGCCGCTCCCTGGCCAGCCGACCCTACCCTACCTCACCGCGATCCAGTAGACAAGCTGCCGCCCCCTGGCCAGGCGACCCTTACCTACCTCACAGCGATCCATTAGACAAGCTGCCGCTCCCTGGCCAGCCGACCCTAGCCTACATCAATATATTCTAATAGATGAGCTGCCACTCACTGGCCAGCCGACCCCAGCCTACATCAATATAATCCAGTAGACGAGCTGCCACTCCCTGGCAGCCGACCCTAGCCTACCTCAACGCAATCCAGTAGACAAGCTGCCACTCCCTGGCCAGCCGACTCTAGTCTACCTCAATATAATCCAGTAGACGAGCTGCCACTCCCCGGCCAGCCGACCCTTGTCTACCTCACCGCGATCCAGTAGACAAGCTGGCGCTCCCTGGCCAGCCGACCCTAGCCTACCTCACTGCGATCCAGTAGACAAGCTGCCGCTCCCTGGCCAGCCGACCCTTGCCTACCTCACCGCGATCTAGTAGCGAAGCCGCCGCTCCCTGGCCAGCTGACCTTAGCCTACATCACCGAGATCCAGTAGACAAGCTGCCGATCCCTGGCCAGCCGACACTAGCCTACCTTCCGCGATCTAGTAGACAAGCTGCCGCTCCCTGGCCAGCCGACCTTACAATACCTCACCAAGATCCAGTAGACAAGCTGCCGCTCCCTGGCCAGCCGACCCTTGCCTACCTCAACTCGATCCAGTAGACGAGCTGCCACTCCCTGCCCAGCCGACAAGCTGCCGCTCCCTGGCCAGCCGACCCTAGCCTACCTCACCGCGATCCAGTAGACAAGCTGCCGCTCCCTGGCCAGGCGACCCTTGCCTACCTCAATGCGATCCATTAGACGAGCTGCCGCTCCCTGGCCAGCCGACCCTAGCCTACTCTAATGCGATCGCCATCACTGGCCAGCCGACCCACCTACCTCAATATATAGTAAGGCTGCCACTCCCTGCAGCGACCCTAGCCTACCTCACCCCGATCCAGTAGACAAGCTGCCGCTGCCCTGGCCAGCGACCTAGCTACCTCACCGAAATCCAGTAGACAAGCTGCCGCTCCCTGGCCAGCCGACCCTTAGCCTACCTCACCGCGATCCAGTAGACAAGCTGGCCGCTCCCTGGCCAGCCGACCCTATGCCATACCTCCCTGAGCGATCCATAGACAAGCTGCCGCTCCCTGGCCAGCCGACCCTTAGCCTACCTCACCGCGATCCAGTAGCAAGCTGCCGCTCCCTGGCCAGCTGACCTAGCCTACCTCACCGAGATCCAGTAGACAAGCTGCCGCTCCCTGGCCAGCCGACCCTAGCCTACCTTCCGCGATCCAGTAGACAAGCTGCCGCTCCCTGGCCAGCCGACCTTACAATACCTCACCGAGATCCAGTAGACAAGCTGCCGCTCCCTGGCCAGCCGACCCTTGCCTACCTCAACTCGATCCAGTAGACGAGCTGCCACTCCCTGCCCAGCCGACAAGCTGCCGCTCCCTGGCCAGCCGACCCTATCCTACCTCAAGGCAATCCAGTCGACAAGATACCGCTCCCTGGCCAGCCGACCCTAGCCTATCTCAACGCGATCCAGTAGACGAGCTGCCACTCCCTGGCCAGCCGACCCTAGCCTACCTCAATGCGGTTCAGTAGATAAGCTGCCACTCCCCGGCCAGCCGACACTTGCCTACCTCACCGCGATCCAGTAGACGAGTTGCCACTCCCCGGCCAGCCGACACTAGCCTACCTCACCTTAAATTAGTAAAGTAGCCACAACTCTTATCGCCCATTTCTGGGCCACCTCACCGTCATCCAGTATACTAGCCATCGCTTCACGGCTGACCGAAGCTACCCTACGTCACCATGATCCATTACAGAAGCCACCACTCACCAACTTATTCTAGCCTACCTCACTATGACTCAGTGCAGTAGCTCCCCGCAAAGCCGACCACAGCCCTATGAAAATCTTACCTAACATCCCCAGAAGTATATGATCATAATGGAAATATACCATTATTTTTGTGGTCTGCTGCTGTGATAACGCATGAAGTGGCCACCTATAAGGGATATTTGGCAGTGGAGCGAACTCTTACAACAGATTTCTAATTTCTTTCCCTGGAAACATGAAGCTTCAAAAGGACCCGGTGGTCTGTTACTGTTTGTATGTTGGACATCCAAAAGAAAAAAAAAGTTTTTCAAATGAGCTAAACCGCCAATTTACCAAAACCATGTTAAGTCTAATAATGTGAATGGCGGGTTACATATTCCGGGATGAATAATCATAAGCTGTCATCTGAGTGAATAGCAATATACTTCGAAGTGTCGGTCTACAGAGTTCATAGGTTTTCTACATTTTTTAGCTGTGCTAATTAAACTAAGTACACCTAACTCTAGTTCACCACTCACTCTACATTGGTTACAACCATTAATCTCCAAATGTTACTCATACCTGGCTAGAAATAAGACCTTTGTTTATGCAAACATCATTCAACTCCGAGCCGGGAGCACGAAGCCAGCTGGCAGCTACCGAGCCGGCGACCTGACACCTGTGGCCACATATCCTCACCTTTCCACCACCACAAGACTTGTGTCAGCAAATTGGGTTTTACCCCGAGTATCTCAGTGACCAGTACCTTACCTCTTCTCTAGTCTCCTGAATTCTCCTCCACCACTACACTTCCCGGAACCCTCAACGCGATATTGTCACTCACCACAATAACCCAGGAAATGAACGTATGAACCAGAAACATAGTAATCTTCGGTTTCTGAATGACCGAGCTCCTCCGCCATCTCGAAGCAGAAGCGGGGCTTTATTGTATGGCAAGGCGTTGTCTCAATCCAATGAAATGACTTGCATGGCCTTTTATCGTTTTGTAACATTCATTTTTGACTATACACTTACTAATATTCCATGTACTCGTGCTACATGCGTGTGTTACAAAAGTTTATGTAGGAAAATTTCTTTTGCTCTATAATAAAGTATATATTTTGAATGTCAGTCCGTCCAAGTCAGAGTCAATGTAACAATTCGGATTCAGACGTCGTCCACACTTATGATATATTCCGACTCTTCTGACGTCAATCAATTTCTAAACAATGTTTTACTTGTCTTGTTACGGTAAACCACGACTGAGACAAAATGTGATCTTAAGAATAAATTTTGTCCTCGACGATGGAAATATATTTTTATCGCGATTATAGATAGT
>NW_027265015.1:0-7500 GCF_036320965.1 Panulirus ornatus
CACTTTACTCCTTCAGTTGCGTCTCTGCTTCGATCTCCTGCGTTCACAGACGCTGCTGACGCAACGCATTCGTACCACATCCGCAACCAAGTCGATCCTGGACGATGGTTTTGTGTGTTGGTCGTATACGCGAAGGGGGGAACGTCACTCATAAACATGTGTTGACAAATAAGGAGTTTGAGGCATACGGACGCCTCTTCAAGGGTCATTAAACCACTTTCCCATATACGTGTGACCATGTCCAGCGAACACGAGATAAGGGACGAAACTTACAGTACGAGAGAGTTAGATAGTTAGATAAGGAAAGATAACATGGAGCTCATATTCATCAAGTTTAAAAATCTGTACAACATTAAGAGCAGCGATATATATTTACAGTTGGCAGAGAATGGACATTTATAACTGTGGGCGCTGCATCCATGAAGAAATTCCTCTCAAAACAAATATTCTGACGCAATAGAAAAGTATAAAACAACGTACAGATGAGAACTCTGTAATAATTAAAAATTGTGTTGATTCATTTATCGTTTATTTATTTTTCATTGACATTTTTTTTTTCAACCTCCCTCCCGATGACAAGGGAGAGAGAGAGAGAGAGAGAGAGAGAGAGAGAGAGAGAGAGAGAGAGAGAATCGTGTGTTCCAGCCAACTGTCCCTGTACACGTATACGAGGGCTGGACCAGAGTCGCCAGGTGGGGTGGGTTCATTCCAGAGGCTGAGCGCCACTGTATCTAAGCGTCAGGAACAGACTATTAAATAAATATATATATATATATATATATATATATATATATATATATATATATATATATATATATATATAGTGGTTTTAGTGGTTTTGATGCACGAGACCGGGTTATAGTGATGGGTGATTTGAATGCAAAGGTGAGTAATGTGGCAGTTGAGGGAATAATTGGTATACATGGGGTGTTCAGTGTTGTAAATGGAAATGGTGAAGAGCTTGTAGATTTATGTGCTGAAAAAGGACTGATGATTGGGAATACCTGGTTTAAAAAGCGAGATATACATAAGTATACTTATGTAAGTAGGAGAGATGGCCAGAGAGCGTTATTGGATTACGTGTTAATTGACAGGCGTGCGAAAGAGAGACTTTTGGATGTTAATGTGCTGAGAGGTGCAACTGGAGGGATGTCTGATCATTATCTTGTGGAGGCTAAGGTGAAGATTTGTATGGGTTTTCAGAAAAGAAGAGTGAATGTTGGGGTGAAGAGGGTGGTGAGAGTAAGTGAGCTTGGGAAGGAGACCTGTGTGAGGAAGTACCAGGAGAGACTGTGTACAGAATGGAAAAAGGTGAGAACAATGGAAGTAAGGGGAGTGGGGGAGGAATGGGATGTATTTAGGGAATCAGTGATGGATTGCGCAAAAGATGCTTGTGGCATGAGAAGAGTGGGAGGTGGGTTGATTAGAAAGGGTAGTGAGTGGTGGGATGAAGAAGTAAGAGTATTAGTGAAAGAGAAGAGAGAGGCATTTGGACGATTTTTGCAGGGAAAAAATGCAATTGAGTGGGAGATGTATAAAAGAAAGAGACAGGAGGTCAAGAGAAAGGTGCAAGAGGTGAAAAAAAGGGCAAATGAGAGTTGGGGTGAGAGAGTATCATTAAATTTTAGGGAGAATAAAAAGATGTTCTGGAAGGAGGTAAATAAAGTGCGTAAGACAAGGGAGCAAATGGGAACTTCAGTGAAGGGCGCAAATGGGGAGGTGATAACAAGTAGTGGTGATGTGAGAAGGAGATGGAGTGAGTATTTTGAAGGTTTGTTGAATGTGTCTGATGATAGAGTGGCAGATATAGGGTGTTTTGGTCGAGGTGGTGTGCAAAGTGAGAGGGTTAGGGAAAATGATTTGGTAAACAGAGAAGAGGTAGTAAAAGCTTTGCGGAAGATGAAAGCCGGCAAGGCAGCAGGTTTGGATGGTATTGCAGTGGAATTTATTAAAAAAGGGGGTGACTGTATTGTTGACTGGTTGGTAAGGTTATTTAATGTATGTATGACTCATGGTGAGGTGCCTGAGGATTGGCGGAATGCGTGCATAGTGCCATTGTACAAAGGCAAAGGGGATAAGAGTGAGTGCTCAAATTACAGAGGTATAAGTTTGTTGAGTATTCCTGGTAAATTATATGGGAGGGTATTGATTGAGAGGGTGAAGGCATGTACAGAGCATCAGATTGGGGAAGAGCAGTGTGGTTTCAGAAGTGGTAGAGGATGTGTGGATCAGGTGTTTGCTTTAAAGAATGTATGTGAGAAATACTTAGAAAAGCAAATGGATTTGTATGTAGCATTTATGGATCTGGAGAAGGCATATGATAGAGTTGATAGAGATGCTCTGTGGAAGGTATTAAGAATATATGGTGTGGGAGGCAAGTTGTTAGAAGCAGTGAAAAGTTTTTATCGAGGATGTAAGGCATGTGTACGTGTAGGAAGAGAGGAAAGTGATTGGTTCTCAGTGAATGTAGGTTTGCGGCAGGGGTGTGTGATGTCTCCATGGTTGTTTAATTTGTTTATGGATGGGGTTGTTAGGGAGGTAAATGCAAGAGTTTTGGAAAGAGGGGCAAGTATGAAGTCTGTTGGGGATGAGAGAGCTTGGGAAGTGAGTCAGTTGTTGTTCGCTGATGATACAGCGCTGGTGGCTGATTCATGTGAGAAACTGCAGAAGCTGGTGTCTGAGTTTGGTAAAGTGTGTGGAAGAAGAAAGTTAAGAGTAAATGTGAATAAGAGCAAGGTTATTAGGTACAGTAGGGTTGAGGGTCAAGTCAATTGGGAGGTGAGTTTGAATGGAGAAAAACTGGAGGAAGTGAAGTGTTTTAGATATCTGGGAGTGGATCTGGCAGCGGATGGAACCATGGAAGCGGAAGTGGATCATAGGGTGGGGGAGGGGGCGAAAATTCTGGGAGCCTTGAAGAATGTGTGGAAGTCGAGAACATTATCTCGGAAAGCAAAAATGGGTATGTTTGAAGGAATAGTGGTTCCAACAATGTTGTATGGTTGCGAGGCGTGGGCTATGGATAGAGTTGTGCGCAGGAGGATGGATGTGCTGGAAATGAGATGTCTGAGGACAATGTGTGGTGTGAGGTGGTTTGATCGAGTAAGTAACGTAAGGGTAAGAGAGATGTGTGGAAATAAAAAGAGCGTGGTTGAGAGAGCAGAAGAGGGTGTTTTGAAATGGTTTGGGCACATGGAGAGAATGAGTGAGGAAAGGTTGACCAAGAGGATATATGTGTCGGAGGTGGAGGGAACGAGGAGAAGAGGGAGACCAAATTGGAGGTGGAAAGATGGAGTGAAAAAGATTTTGTGTGATCGGGGCCTGAACATGCAGGAGGGTGAAAGGAGGGCAAGGAATAGAGTGAATTGGAGCGATGTGGTATACAGGGGTTGACGTGCCTTCAGTGGATTGAATCAAGGCATGTGAAGCGTCTGGGGTAAACCATGGAAAGCTGTGTAGGTATGTATATTTGCGTGTGTGGACGTGTGTATGTACATGTGTATGGGGGGGGGTTGGGCCATTTCTTTCGTCTGTTTCCTTGCGCTACCTCGCAAACGCGGGAGACAGCGACAAAGTATAAAAGAAAAAAAAAAAATATATATATATATATATATATATATATATATATATATATATATATATATATATATATATATATATATATATATATATATATATATATATTCTCTCTTTTTCTCAAACTATTCGCCATTTCCCGCATTAGCGAGGTAGCGTTAAGAACAGAGGACTGGGCCTTTGAGGGACTACCGTCACCCGGCCCAACTCTCTGTTCCTTCTTTTGGAAAACCAAAAAAAAAAACGAGAGGGGAGGATTTCCAGCCCCCCGCTCCCTCCAGCCCCCCGCTCCCATATATATATATATATATATATATATATATATATATATATATATATATATATATATATATATATATATATATATATATATATATATATATATAAATATATATATATATATATTTATATTTCTTTCATACTATTCGCCATCTCCCGCGTTAGCGAGGTAGCGTTAAGAACAGAGGACTGAGCCTTTGAGGGAATATCCTCACTTGGCCCCCTTCTCTGCTCCTTCTTTTGGAAAATTAAAAAAACGAGAGGGGAGGATTTCCAGCCCCCCCGCTCCCTCCCCTTTTAGTCGCCTTCTACGACACGCAGGGAATACGTGGGAAGTATTCTTTCTCCCCTATCCCCAGGGATATATATATATATATATATATATATATATATATATATATATATATATATATATATATATATATATATATATATATATATATATATATATATATATATATATATATATATATATATATATATATATATATATATATATATATATATATAAGCGTGAGGTGAAAGGTCAATCCATCAATAAGCACTCAAGAGTCGTACCGTCGTGCTTAAGGGTCGTACTGGTTCGTGCTGTCGTGCTCGTGGGTCGTACCGTCGTGCTTAAGGGCCGTACTGGGTCGTGCTTGTGGGTCGTACCTTTGTGTCGTGGGTCGTAACTTCGTGCTTAAGGATCGTACTGGGTCGTGCGCACACACAAGTCGTGCCGTCGTGTCGTGGGTCGTAACTTCGTGCTTAAAGGGTCGTTTGTGGTGTCGTGCTCACGGGTCGTTTACGTCGTGTTCATGGGGTCGTCGTAAAGCTGCGATCATGCTATTAAGCCAACCTCTGAACAAATGTGGAGGTTAACCTTTGACCTCTCGAGCCCAAACCCTGTCCTGTACGGGTCAACAACTTTTGCGTTCAGTATAAATGTGATACGAAACGATTAAATGAATGACTTTATATATATATATATATATATATATCTTTCTTTCTTTTTCTTTCAAACTATTCGCCATTTCCCGCATTAGCGAGGTAGCGTTAAGAACAGAGGACTTGGCCTTTGGGGGAATACCCTCACCTGGCCGAATTCTCTGTTCCTTCTTTTGGAAAAAAAAAGAAAAAAAAAAGATATATATATATATATATATATATATATATATATATATATATATATATATATATATATATATATATATATATATATATATATATATATATATATATATACATATACATATATATATATTCCTATGAGTCCAAGGGGAAAATGAAACACGAAAATGGCGTCCTAGCTTCGTCTCTTCGATGTATCTCAACTGACTGTTATATTTCTCTCTTGTGTCTCCCCTGATGATGTGATTATTACACGAAAGTGCACTTGGGAACTTTTCGTGTTTCATTTTCCCCGTGGACTCATAGGAATATCTTGATCACGCGCAAAATTGTGATCCTTTCCAATATATATATATATATATATATATATATATATATATATATATATATATTATCCCTGGGGATAGGGGATTAAGAATACTTCCCACGTATTCCCTGCGTGTCGTAGAAGGCGACTAAAAGGGGAGGGAGCGGGGGGCTGGAAATCCTCCCCTCTCGTTTTTTTTTAATTTTCCAAAAGAAGGAACAGAGGGGGCCAGGTGAGGATATTCCGAAAAAGGCCCAGTCCTCTGTTCTTAACGCTACCTCGCTAATGCGGGAAATGGCGAATAGTTTGAAAAAATATATATATATATATATATATATATATATATATATATATATATATATATATATATGTATATATATATATATATATATATATATATATATATATATATATATATTTCCCGTCTTTCATCGCCATCAGCATCATACGAAAAAGAAAAAAACAGCATAATGGGCAAAACACGGTAGTCTTAAAGGGGCTTTGAACCCTTACTTTCCCATCAGTCCTTTATATGAAGGTACTCCACTCTAGTGGGTGATGTAGAAGGTCGTACCGCGTGGTGGTACCCCGGTACTGTACCCTGCCACCCACAGACTTCGATAAAACCAGACGCAACACAATACCAGACAATATACAAAAGAATATTCAAGGTACAAATGAATGGTAAAGATGCATCATCCAACAAGCCATCAACTCTGTCTTCATCAGTCTTCAAAAATATATCGCCCCCCCCTCTCTCTCTCTCTCATCCCCGACCCCCCTAAAGTGAAAAATATATGTATATATATATATGAAAACTAAAACTTCAGTAGGCCTACACACTATTAAAACTATGAGACTCAAAAAAAAAAAAAAGTTTTGCCACTCGATGAAACTTTGTTCATAAACAAGTTCCCTCAAATATAGGAAGAATTTTAGCCTACGTCCAGCCAGAGGAGGAGGAAGTGGAGGAGGAGCAGGAGAAGGAGGAGGAGGAGGAGGAGGAGGAGGAGGAAGAGGAAGAGGAAGAGGAAGAGGAAGAGGAAGGAGGAGGAGGAGGAGGAGGTCAAGATTATGGTCTCCTCAGAAACTCTTCTCCTGATCCGATCTTTCTTCAAGTAATTTTCTTTTCTATCATTTTGAAAGAAAATGGTAAACTGGTGACCTGTGGAATCTGGTCTATCTATCTACTGGCGACGTGCTACTAGAGTCTGTCTACCTATCTACTGGTGACCAGTATAGTCTATCTACTTATCTACCGGTTACCTACAGAGTCTACCTATCTACTGGTGACCTGTAGATTCTGTCTACCTATCTACATTCATCTTCCCTATCTTCTGCTTCTATAAGAAAGCTGAAGGACATACCGTGTTGCAGTGTCTATCTATAGGAATCTATGCCTGACATGGCGAGCCCAGCTGGTTTTCTATGTCCTTAATTTATAGCTAAGGGTCATACCATATCGCATGGTCTATCTATAGGAATCTATGCCTCACATGGCGCGAGCCTCGCCCGTCTTCTATGTCTCCACGAAAGCAAGTGAACCCCATCGTGTTACGGTATTTTTCTGCATAATTCTCTATGCCTCACTTGACGATCCTAGCCTAACCTTCCCTCCTGCTGGAGAGAGAGAGAGAGAGAGAGAGAGAGAGAGAGAGAGAGAGAGAGAGAGAGAGAGAGAGAGAGAGAGAGAGAGAGAGAGAGAGAGAGAGCATCCTCTCCCCCCTCAAGCACCCACACCGTCACTCTACAATCGGACAGGGCCCCCTAACCAGTCGAGACGGATCCCACGGAAACAGAGAAATAGACAGACACAAAAGCGTTCTAAAGCCATTTCCCAAGTCTATCTCCCCTCCACCCCGTCTCTCCCTCCCATGTCTCTTCCTCCTCTCTTCTCCCCCTACCCTCCTCCCCTCCCCATCATCTAAGCGACCCATATCGCTTTCGACGCACCACTGTTTCCCCTCTCCGAGACCCAGCTGCGTCGTGCGGTGCCTAATGGTGAATATTACCACCAAAAGGGAGTGAGGGAGCTCTCCATTACCCCCCCCCCTCCCTTACCCCTTACCCCTTAAAGGCTTAATATAATGACGAGGTGTGAGGACGGGGGGAGACTCCGGTAGAAGTAATGGTGCCATTAGCTGTGTAAACCCCCCCACCCAACACCACATCCGGGTTTTCTTTATGGTGATCGATATAACCAGAGGCACACACACACACACACACAC
>NW_027265015.1:12500-33347 GCF_036320965.1 Panulirus ornatus
ACTACTGCTACTACTACTACTACTATTACTGCTGCTAACTACTACTAGTGAAACTTAATAATAATGATAATGTTAAGAAGAATAGCAATAATAATAATAACAATAATAATAATGATAATAATAACAATAATAATAATAATAATAATAATAATAATAATAATAATAATAATAATAATAATAATATCATTATTATTCTTATAATCATCATTATGTAATAAAAATATATTGTCAATACTGACAATAATGATAATAATGATAATAATATAATAATAATATCATCATTATCATCATCATTATTATTATTATTTCTACAGCGATGTCCCACACACACACACACACACACACACACACACACACACACACACACACACACTCCCTAAATCACAAGTTAAAACATTCAATTCAATCATAAGAAAAACAAACTTAGAAACACACGACCAGACCCTGTTTAGAAACAGCAAGTCATACAAGCTTTTAAAATATCAGATGGAAATTTCCCTTTTCGCCTCGAATAAAAACACTGCTTAGAACTCATATAATGTATTCCATTTCCAAACTTTTATTTGCGTTCCATAAGAACCCGCGAGGTCTCGAAATTGGGGCGATATATCTCGCGAGGTTTAAACTTTTATATATAGAGAGGGAGATATGATGCTGATGATAACGCTCCAAGAAGGAGAGAGAGAGAGAGAGAGAGAGAGAGAGAGAGAGAGAGAGAGAGAGAGAGAGAGAGAGAGAGAGAGAGAGAGAGAGAGAGAGAATTAAGGTTGTTGGGGTTCGATCAGTACGAGACTGTTTCGAGACAAAAGTGAAGTGAAGCCCACGAACATCTCGTAAAGTAAACTGTGGGTTTGGGTACATGAAGCTGTGGGTACCTCCCCCACCACCCCTTCTCTCTCTCTCTCTCTCTCTCTCTCTCTCTCTCTCTCTCTCTCTCTCTCTCTCTCTCTCTCTCTCTCTCTCGCTCGCTCCTTTCCCTTGCCGCTACTACTACTGCTGCTGCTGTTGCCGCTACAGCTAATATCTTGCTCTATTCTGCTCACGACGAAGCTGTTGCTCCTCCTCCTTCTTCCTCCTCCTCCTTCTCCTCTCCTGCTCTCGCTGCTCCGTTCCATAATTCAGATCACAAGAGCTCGTAAGAATGTTTCTCAACGACGAGGGAATGAGGTCCACCTTGCTTTTAATGGCCCTGGTGCTATCTTCCTTCCTTATGGCTTGACTGCCTGTGTGTGTTTGGATGAAGCCAATTGTCATCACAGACGCTGGAAGTATCATTGTTATTATTATTGTTGTTCTTCCCGCAGCTGTTGTTGCTCTGGCCTCGAGACACGCTCCTCTAGGCTGGGCTGGGCTGTGCTGGAAACTCGCGTCTTGAGCACTTGACGTCGGCAAGTAATTAAAGTAGGCAAAACACGACGAAGGATTTAACACGCACACACACACGATACCTAAAGGGTTCAATGCATGACGGACAATCAAGTAATAAGATAAACTTTTACACAATAAATACTCACTTTAAAACTTTTTTTTCCGTTCTTCCCCATCCATCAGCCAAAGTTTTGAAAACTGGGCGAGTAGAAGGAAGTGAAGGAAGGTTCTGCTTTCCTAACTTCCTTCTGAAAGTCTCCAGATGTTATAGCTTCCGGGGAGGAGGAGTAGAAATCAAAAAAGGGGAAAAACATTTGACCTCTTGTCACAAGACCCTTGTTGAAAAGATGAGCTGGATCTTATCGACTTCATCTCCGGCTTCTGTAACCCCTGAACTGAAGGAAGGGATCGACTGTGGGGGGAAAGACAGGTTCGAAACCCTTTTTATCAGTAAGTCCGGCAAACACAGGAGGAGGAATAGGAGGAGAAGGAGGGGACCACTTCACAACAGAAAGGAATGTTCCCCACGTCTTGTAAGTCCCCGTACGCTGTATGAATACTCAAGAGACATGTGGGAGAGATACAGGCGTCCTCGTATGAAGTGATGTATCCCATGAATGAGGCGACGAGTCGTATGTGTCCTCTTACTGCCGCGTTTCCACAGACCAAGCCGACGATACAAGAGTCACATGTGTGTCCCCTTTCTTGCCGTCACGTTACCAATGCAACGGTAAACAAGTCACATATACAAGTCACATATACCTCTCTTCTCATCCTCCCGCGACCAAAGCAACGATACGCAAGACACATGTATCATTTCCTGACGCCACACGTTTTTCCTGTGACCCACAGAGCGACAGTACAGAAGTCCATCTGCTTCTATAGAGTCAGGTGGGTCGAAAGATGGATGAAAACCAACTGGAATGAACCAACATTTTCGCTCCGTGTCCTCTGGGTCTACGCCTCACACAGATGCATCGCTAGTAATGGCAGTATATATATATATATATATATATATATATATATATATATATATATATATATATATATATATATATATATATATATTTGTTTTTTTTCATACTATTCGCCATTTCCCGTGTTAGCGAGGTAGCGTTAAGAACAGAGAACTGGGCCTGTGAGGGAATATCCTCACCTGGCCCCCTTCTGTGTTCCTTCTTTTGGGAAATTGAAAAAAAAAAAACAAGAGAGGGGAGGATTTCCAGCCACCCGCTCCCTCCCCTTTTAGTCGCCTTCTACGACACGCAGGGAATACGTGGGAAGTATTCTTTCTCCCCCATCCCCAGGGATATATATATATATATATATATATATATATATATATATATATATATATATATATATATATATATATATATATATATATATATGCACAAGACTCCTCAGACATTGGCGGTCTTTGTGTTGTTTCCCCCACAATCTTCCTATACACACACACACACACACACACACACACACACACACACACAGAGCGATGGCCGGGCTAAAAATGGAGGGAGGACGGGATTCGAACATTGTTGTGGTGTTGTGTGGTGTTCCTTCTGCCATATATCACGCACTCACTCCCACCCATGTCGTCTGGGCGCCGGGTGTTGAGGGCTTCGGGAAGATGGCAAACGGGGAGAGAGAGAGAGAGAGAGAGAGAGAGAGAGAGAGAGAGAGAGAGAGAGAGAGAGAGAGAGAGAGAGAGAGAGAGAGAGAGACTAGATGGAAAAGTCTTTGGAAAAGAACGTTAAAAAAAAATACTTATGATTTTCATTTTCGGAGATAAAACAAAACAAAAAACAAAACAAAAAAAAAGTTACACATATATTTAGATAATTAATAAAGTCCTCAAGTCCTTTTCTACATTTTGTACAGGATATGAATCCTTACTTCACACACGAGACGCAAACCGCAAACGAAACCAGGCAATCATCATACAATGATACATTTTTTTTTTCCCCTAAATAATTAATCACTGTAAATTTCTCTCTGTCTTTGAGAACAAAACTGCAGAGCGTAAATTTAGAATAATTATAACAAAAATAATCATATTCCATATTCTAATTAGAATAAACCCACAAAGTCATCAAAAAGCTTAATAGATTATCACAAGAATTTTTTTTTTTTAATCTGTACGAAATCTGCAATGACGTAGACCTGAGTTTGGTAAGTGGGGGTCACTATAGTTTGGTCATCAGGGGTCACTATAGTTTAGTCATCAGGGGTCACTATAGTTTGGTCATCAGGGGTCATTATAGTTTGGTCATCAGGGGTCACTATAGTTTGGTCATCAGGGGTCACTATAGTTTGGTAAGTGGGGGTCACTATAGTTTGGTCATCAGGGGTCACTATAGTTTGGTCATCAGGGGTCATTATAGTTTGGTCATCAGGGGTCACTATAGTTTGGTCATCAGGGGTCACTATAGTTTGGTCATCAGGGGTCACTATAGTTTGGTCATCAGGGGTCACTATAGTTTGGTCATCAGGGGTCACTATAGTTTGGTCATCAGGGGTCACTATAGTTTGGTCACCAGGGGTCACTATAGTTTGGTCATCAGGGGTCACTATAGTTTGGTCATCAGGGGTCACTATAGTTTGGTCATCAGGGGTCACTGTAGTTTGGTTATCAGGGGTCACTATAATTTGGTCATCAGGGGTCATTATAGTTTAGTCATCAGGGGTCACTATAGTTTGCTCATCAGGGGTCACTATAGTTTGGTCATCAGGGGTCACTATAGTTTGGTCATCAGGGGTCATTATAGTTTAGTCATCAGGGGTCACTATAGTTTGGTCATCAGGGGTCACTATAGTTTAGTCATCAGGAGTCACTACAGTTTGGCCTGTAGGAGGTCACTACAAGTCTGCTCAGCAAGGGGTCACTACAGTTTAAGCTAGCAGAGGTCAGTACTCTTGGGGGTCACCTGGGGTCACTACAGTTTAAGCTAGCAGAGGTCAGTACACCTGGGGTCACCTGGGGTCACTACAGTTTAAGCTAGCAGAGGTCAGTACACTTGGTGTCACCTGGGGTCACTACAGTTTAAGCTAGCAAAGGTCAGTACACTTGGGGGTCACCTGGGGATCACTACACTCGCCCTCCTCCTGTCTTGACACCTCAAACTTAAACAATACGACATCCTTCGCTGTCACCCCACGAGACACGTCCCCTCAGCGCGGACGTGTCTCTCACGTGCGCAGTGGCGGACGCACGCGCGTACCCTCTCCACGAAGGGGTCATCTGGGAGGCCCGGCAGGCAAGGTCACGTACCTGGGGCCTCACTGCGGGTCGGTAAGAAAACCTGAAGTGGTTGGTGGCTGTCCCTCGTGACGACGACACTATTTCCTAATTCCAGGCGCATCTGGCAGGAAATATCATGACCAAATGTGAAGACAATGTGATAAATAATGATAATGACTCATGCCAGAGGCGATAACCATTAGAATAATAATGATGATAATAAAAATAATAATAACAATAATAATAATAATAATAATAATAATAATAATAATAATAATAATAATAATAATAATAATAATGATAATAATAATAATAATAATAATGATAATAATAATAATAATAACAATAACAAAAATAATAATAATAATAATAATAGTAATAATAATAATAATCAAATGATATTACTAAAGACATAAAAGAAGAAAAGTATGAAGGGAAAGAAGAAAAAGAAGAAGAAAGGAAGAAGAAAAAGAAGAAGAAAGGAAGAAGAAGAAGAAGAAGAAGAAGAAGAAGAAGAAGAAGAAGAAGAAGAAGAAGAAGAAGAAGAAGAAGAAGAAGAAAAGAAGAGGAAGTAGAAGAAATTTGCACAATTAAATGCCTTTTGAGGAGGAGCAAACTAAGTATGGCCTCATCTGCATGCCTTATAACAGGCCACAATCCCCACATCATCCCCATATACCACATCGCTCCAATCATTCTATCCAACGCACGCCTCACGCCCTCGTACGTGATCACATCCCGAAATCAACAGACTGGCGCATAAACCTTTCATTGTCAGTCTGTTATCATTCATCCCATCCCAATGTCCCAAACCAGTTTGAACCTGTTGGCCCTTCCAGTCAATACAGTCACACTATGCCCAACTACCCCTTTCTCTGACAACGTCATTCCTCCCGAGGTCAAAATAGTTACGTAGTAACAATGGCTATGAGTCTTTACCAACTCTTCCAGTTTTCATCTCGTAGATATAAAGTCTTTAACCATGTATATATACACACGAATTTTCGACGCTATGAACATTAACAATAGGTCAGATAATCCTGTGAAATTTCATCCTCAAACTGTACAGAACTACCTCGTTTTCTTTTAAAGATGATAGTGATGGGTATAATTAGTCTACCACATATTTCGTAGCTGACAAAGCCAAGCTTGTGGCTTTCTGAGCGATAAATGTAGATTTAAGGGAATAGGAAAATGATATGCCACACACTAATCGTAAACATATCTAACCTAACCTAACCTACCCTACCCTACCCTAACGTAACCTAACTTAACCTACCCTACCCTACTCCTAACCTAACCTAACCTAACCTAACCTAACCTAACCTAACCTACCCTACCCTACCCTAACGTAACCTAACTTAACCTACCCTACCCTACTCCTAACCTAACCTAACCTAACCTAACCTAACCTAACCTAACCTACCCTAACCTAACCTAACCTAACCTACCTACCCTACTCCTAACCTAACCTAACCTAACCTAACCTAACCTAACCTACCCTACCCTGCACTAACCTAACGTAACCTAACCTAACCTGCCCTAACCTAACTTAACTCACCTACCATACCTTAACCTAATTTAACCTAACTTGCCCTAACCTAACCTACTCTAACTTACCCTAACCTAACCTAATTTTAGAAATTTCGCGTCAATGTAACAACGCACATATACAACGATTCGTAACGAAAGGAAAAAAAAAAATGAAACAAAACGGGAAGGGCTAGCTTTGCTACACCTTCAACACGTAGTGGGAAATAGTTTCACATTAGGGGAAATACATCTATCAGCAAGAGAGAAAATAGAAGCATCGGGGGGAACACTTAGTACAAAAATTCTGACAAAACGCCAAGTTCTCAAAAAAAATCTTTGAGTTTTCTGAGAGAGAGAGAGAGAGAGAGAGAGAGAGAGAGAGAGAGAGAGAGAGAGAGAGAGAGAGAGAGAGAGAGAGAGAGAGAGGAAAATCTTTCTTTTTTTAACCTCAAAAATTCACAACGAAAACAACCTAATGAGCATGAACGGGGCACGACCCTTGTATAATTAGTGGGCCTTGACCTCTGACCTCACCACCCCCTATAAGGGTTAGGTCAAAGGTCAAACCATTCATATCCAAGGGTCGTACCATCATCTGCTTATAGGGTCGTACCGCCAACGCCAGGATCAAAGGTCGTACCGTAATATTTCATCGTATCTAAAATGAACTTTCAGACAATATGTGACGTCATTGTGTGTGTGTGTGTGTGTGTGTGTGTGTGTGTGTGTGTGTGTGTTTGCTTTTAATAAAACATGAATCCTGTTACTGTTTGTTGTGAAAAAGAGATAGTTTCAATTTTGATGAAAACGTATATTGCGGACGATATGAAACCAGTAGGAGAGAGAGAGAGAGAGAGAGAGAGAGAGAGGAATTAAGGTTGTTGGGGTTCGATCAGTACGAGACTGTTTCGAGACAAAAGTGAAGTGAAGCCCACGAACATCTCGTAAAGTAAACTGTGGGTTTGGGTACATGAAGCTGTGGGTACCTCCCCCACCACCCCTTCTCTCTCTCTCTCTCACTCTCTCTCTCTCTCTCTCTCTCTCTCTCTCTCTCTCTCTCTCTCTCTCTCTCTCTCTCTCTCTCTCTCTCTCTCGCTCGCTCCTTTCCCTTGCCGCTACTACTACTGCTGCTGCTGTTGCCGCTACAGCTAATATCTTGCTCTATTCTGCTCACGACGAAGCTGTTGCTCCTCCTCCTTCTTCCTCCTCCTCCTTCTCCTCTCCTGCTCTCGCTGCTCCGTTCCATAATTCAGATCACAAGAGCTCGTAAGAATGTTTCTCAACGACGAGGGAATGAGGTCCACCTTGCTTTTAATGGCCCTGGTGCTATCTTCCTTCCTTATGGCTTGACTGCCTGTGTGTGTTTGGATGAAGCCAATTGTCATCACAGACGCTGGAAGTATCATTGTTATTATTATTGTTGTTCTTCCCGCAGCTGTTGTTGCTCTGGCCTCGAGACACGCTCCTCTAGGCTGGGCTGGGCTGGGCTGGAAACTCGCGTCTTGAGCACTTGACGTCGGCAAGTAATTAAAGTAGGCAAAACACGACGAAGGATTTAACACGCACACACACACGATACCTAAAGGGTTCAATGCATGACGGACAATCAAGTAATAAGATAAACTTTTACACAATAAATACTCACTTTAAAACTTTTTTTTCCGTTCTTCCCCATCCATCAGCCAAAGTTTTGAAAACTGGGCGAGTAGAAGGAAGTGAAGGAAGGTTCTGCTTTCCTAACTTCCTTCTGAAAGTCTCCAGATGTTATAGCTTCCGGGGAGGAGGAGTAGAAATCAAAAAAGGGGAAAAACATTTGACCTCTTGTCACAAGACCCTTGTTGAAAAGATGAGCTGGATCTTATCGACTTCATCTCCGGCTTCTGTAACTCCTGAACTGAAGGAAGGGATCGACTGTGGGGGGAAAGACAGGTTCGAAACCCTTTTTATCAGTAAGTCCGGCAAACACAGGAGGAGGAATAGGAGGAGAAGGAGGGGACCACTTCACAACAGAAAGGAATGTTCCCCACGTCTTGTAAGTCCCCGTACGCTGTATGAATACTCAAGAGACATGTGGGAGAGATACAGGCGTCCTCGTATGAAGTGATGTATCCCATGAATGAGGCGACGAGTCGTATGTGTCCTCTTACTGCCGCGTTTCCACAGACCAAGCCGACGATACAAGAGTCACATGTGTGTCCCCTTTCTTGCCGTCACGTTACCAATGCAACGGTAAACAAGTCACATATACAAGTCACATATACCTCTCTTCTCATCCTCCCGCGACCAAAGCAACGATACGCAAGACACATGTATCATTTCCTGACGCCACACGTTTTTCCTGTGACCCACAGAGCGACAGTACAGAAGTCCATCTGCTTCTATAGAGTCAGGTGGGTCGAAAGATGGATGAAAACCAACTGGAATGAACCAACATTTTCGCTCCGTGTCCTCTGGGTCTACGCCTCACACAGATGCATCGCTAGTAATGGCAGTATATATATATATATATATATATATATATATATATATATATATATATATATATATATATATATATATATATATATATATATTTGTTTTTTTTTCATACTATTCGCCATTTCCCGTGTTAGCGAGGTAGCGTTAAGAACAGAGAACTGGGCCTGTGAGGGAATATCCTCACCTGGCCCCCTTCTGTGTTCCTTCTTTTGGGAAATTGAAAAAAAAAAACAAGAGAGGGGAGGATTTCCAGCCACCCGCTCCCTCCCCTTTTAGTCGCCTTCTACGACACGCAGGGAATACGTGGGAAGTATTCTTTCTCCCCCATCCCCAGGGATATATATATATATATATATATATATATATATATATATATATATATATATATATATATATATATATATATATATATATGCACAAGACTCCTCAGACATTGGCGGTCTTTGTGTTGTTTCCCCCACAATCTTCCTATACACACACACACACACACACACACACACACACAGAGCGATGGCCGGGCTAAAAATGGAGGGAGGACGGGATTCGAACATTGTTGTGGTGTTGTGTGGTGTTCCTTCTGCCATATATCACGCACTCACTCCCACCCATGTCGTCTGGGCGCCGGGTGTTGAGGGCTTCGGGAAGATGGCAAACGGGGAGAGAGAGAGAGAGAGAGAGAGAGAGAGAGAGAGAGAGAGAGAGAGAGAGAGAGAGAGAGAGAGAGAGAGAGAGAGAGACTAGATGGAAAAGTCTTTGGAAAAGAACGTTAAAAAAAAATACTTATGATTTTCATTTTCGGAGATAAAACAAAACAAAAAACAAAACAAAAAAAAAGTTACACATATATTTAGATAATTAATAAAGTCCTCAAGTCCTTTTCTACATTTTGTACAGGATATGAATCCTTACTTCACACACGAGACGCAAACCGCAAACGAAACCAGGCAATCATCATACAATGATACATTTTTTTTTTCCCCTAAATAATTAATCACTGTAAATTTCTCTCTGTCTTTGAGAACAAAACTGCAGAGCGTAAATTTAGAATAATTATAACAAAAATAATCATATTCCATATTCTAATTAGAATAAACCCACAAAGTCATCAAAAAGCTTAATAGATTATCACAAGAATTTTTTTTTTTTAATCTGTACGAAATCTGCAATGACGTAGACCTGAGTTTGGTAAGTGGGGGTCACTATAGTTTGGTCATCAGGGGTCACTATAGTTTAGTCATCAGGGGTCACTGTAGTTTAGTCATCAGGGGTCACTATAGTTTGGTCATCAGGGGTCATTATAGTTTGGTCATCAGGGGTCACTATAGTTTGGTCATCAGGGGTCACTATAGTTTGGTAAGTGGGGGTCACTATAGTTTGGTCATCAGGGGTCACTATAGTTTGGTCATCAGGGGTCATTATAGTTTGGTCATCAGGGGTCACTATAGTTTGGTCATCAGGGGTCACTATAGTTTGGTCATCAGGGGTCACTATAGTTTGGTCATCAGGGGTCACTATAGTTTGGTCATCAGGGGTCACTATAGTTTGGTCATCAGGGGTCACTATAGTTTGGTCACCAGGGGTCACTATAGTTTGGTCATCAGGGGTCACTATAGTTTGGTCATCAGGGGTCACTATAGTTTGGTCATCAGGGGTCACTGTAGTTTGGTTATCAGGGGTCACTATAGTTTGGTCATCAGGGGTCATTATAGTTTAGTCATCAGGGGTCACTATAGTTTGCTCATCAGGGGTCACTATAGTTTGGTCATCAGGGGTCACTATAGTTTGGTCATCAGGGGTCATTATAGTTTAGTCATCAGGGGTCACTATAGTTTGGTCATCAGGGGTCACTATAGTTTAGTCATCAGGAGTCACTACAGTTTGGCCTGTAGGAGGTCACTACAAGTCTGCTCAGCAAGGGGTCACTACAGTTTAAGCTAGCAGAGGTCAGTACTCTTGGGGGTCACCTGGGGTCACTACAGTTTAAGCTAGCAGAGGTCAGTACACCTGGGGTCACCTGGGGTCACTACAGTTTAAGCTAGCAGAGGTCAGTACACTTGGTGTCACCTGGGGTCACTACAGTTTAAGCTAGCAAAGGTCAGTACACTTGGGGGTCACCTGGGGATCACTACACTCGCCCTCCTCCTGTCTTGACACCTCAAACTTAAACAATACGACATCCTTCGCTGTCACCCCACGAGACACGTCCCCTCAGCGCGGACGTGTCTCTCACGTGCGCAGTGGCGGACGCACGCGCGTACCCTCTCCACGAAGGGGTCATCTGGGAGGCCCGGCAGGCAAGGTCACGTACCTGGGGCCTCACTGCGGGTCGGTAAGAAAACCTGAAGTGGTTGGTGGCTGTCCCTCGTGACGACGACACTATTTCCTAATTCCAGGCGCATCTGGCAGGAAATATCATGACCAAATGTGAAGACAATGTGATAAATAATGATAATGACTCATGCCAGAGGCGATAACCATTAGAATAATAATGATGATAATAAAAATAATAATAACAATAATAATAATAATAATAATAATAATAATAATAATAATAATAATAATAATAATAATAATAATAATAATAATAATGATAATAATAATAATAATAATAATGATAATAATAATAATAATAACAATAACAAAAATAATAATAATAATGATAATAGTAATAATAATAATAATCAAATGATATTACTAAAGACATAAAAGAAGAAAAGTATGAAGGGAAAGAAGAAAAAGAAGAAGAAAGGAAGAAGAAAAAGAAGAAGAAAGGAAGAAGAAGAAGAAGAAGAAGAAGAAGAAGAAGAAGAAGAAGAAGAAGAAGAAGAAGAAGAAGAAGAAGAAAGAAGAAAAAGAAGAGGAAGTAGAAGAAATTTGCACAATTAAATGCCTTTTGAGGAGGAGCAAACTAAGTATGGCCTCATCTGCATGCCTTATAACAGGCCACAATCCCCACATCATCCCCATATACCACATCGCTCCA
This sequence comes from Panulirus ornatus, assembly GCF_036320965.1. Taxonomy (NCBI): domain Eukaryota; kingdom Metazoa; phylum Arthropoda; class Malacostraca; order Decapoda; family Palinuridae; genus Panulirus; species Panulirus ornatus. The sequence continues at coordinate 24,104 of NW_027265015.1, forward strand.
ATCATTCTATCCAACGCACGCCTCACGCCCTCGTACGTGATCACATCCCGAAATCAACAGACTGGCGCATAAACCTTTCATTGTCAGTCTGTTATCATTCATCCCATCCCAATGTCCCAAACCAGTTTGAACCTGTTGGCCCTTCCAGTCAATACAGTCACACTATGCCCAACTACCCCTTTCTCTGACAACGTCATTCCTCCCGAGGTCAAAATAGTTACGTAGTAACAATGGCTATGAGTCTTTACCAACTCTTCCAGTTTTCATCTCGTAGATATAAAGTCTTTAACCATGTATATATACACACGAATTTTCGACGCTATGAACATTAACAATAGGTCAGATAATCCTGTGAAATTTCATCCTCAAACTGTACAGAACTACCTCGTTTTCTTTTAAAGATGATAGTGATGGGTATAATTAGTCTACCACATATTTCGTAGCTGACAAAGCCAAGCTTGTGGCTTTCTGAGCGATAAATGTAGATTTAAGGGAATAGGAAAATGATATGCCACACACTAATCGTAAACATATCTAACCTAACCTAACCTACCCTACCCTACCCTAACGTAACCTAACTTAACCTACCCTACCCTACTCCTAACCTAACCTAACCTAACCTAACCTAACCTAACCTAACCTACCCTACCCTACCCTAACGTAACCTAACTTAACCTACCCTACCCTACTCCTAACCTAACCTAACCTAACCTAACCTAACCTAACCTACCCTAACGTAACCTAACTTAACCTACCCTACCCTACTCCTAACCTAACCTAACCTAACCTAACCTAACCTACCCTACCCTACCCTAACGTAACCTAACTTAACCTACCCTACCCTACTCCTAACCTAACGTAACCTAACGTAACCTAACCTAACCTAACCTAACCTAACCTACCCTACTCCTAACCTAACCTAACCTAACCTAACCTAATTTTAGAAATTTCGCGTCAATGTAACAACGCACATATACAACGATTCGTAACGAAAGGAAAAAAAAAAAATGAAACAAAACGGGAAGGGCCAGCTTTGCTACACCTTCAACACGTAGTGGGAAACAGTTTCACATTAGGGGAAATACATCTATCAGCAAGAGAGAAAATAGAAGCATCGGGGGGAACACTTAGTACAAAAATTCTGACAAAACGCCAAGTTCTCAAAAAAAATCTTTGAGTTTTCTGAGAGAGAGAGAGAGAGAGAGAGAGAGAGAGAGAGAGAGAGAGAGAGAGAGAGAGAGAGAGAGAGAGAGAGAGAGAGAGATAGGAAAATCTTTCTTTTTTTAACCTCAAAAATTCACAACGAAAACAACCTAATGAGCATGAACGGGGCACGACCCTTGTATAATTAGTGGGCCTTGACCTCTGACCTCACCACCCCCTATAAGGGTTAGGTCAAAGGTCAAACCATTCATATCCAAGGGTCGTACCATCATCTGCTTATAGGGTCGTACCGCCAACGCCAGGATCAAAGGTCGTACCGTAATATTTCATCGTATCTAAAATGAACTTTCAGACAATATGTGACGTCATTATGTGTGTGTGTGTGTGTGTGTGTGTGTGTGTGTGTGTGTGTGTGTGTGTGTGTGTGTTTGCTTTTAATAAAACATGAATCCTGTTACTGTTTGTTGTGAAAAAGAGATAGTTTCAATTTTGATGAAAACGTATATTGCGGACGATATGAAACCAGTAGGAGAGAGAGAGAGAGAGAGAGAGAGAGAGAGAGAGAGAGAGAGAGAGAGAGAGAGAGAGAGAGAGAGAGAGAGAGAGAGAGAGAGAGAGAGAGAGAGAGAGAGAGAGAGAGGAATCACTTGATTCTATTTCCTTCTGAAGGCGATGAAATACACTCTTGTGGTGCACTGAGTGAGTGCGTGAGTGAGTGAGTGAGTGCGTGAGTGAGTGAGTGAGTGAGTGAGTGAGTGAGTGAGTGAGTGAGTGAAGAGTTGAAGGAAAACACGTTCATATAAGAAGATTTCATTGGATCACCACGAGCTTTGAAGGTAAGAAAAAGGCGCCATTATAAAGCCACTTTTGGGAGGGGGGGTTGTGGGTTGTGAAGAGTTACAGGTATTTTCGTGCCATAAAACACAGAACCGTGACTATAATGGATCCGGGAGAGAATATATAAGCGAGTGGAACCGGCGCCAAGAATAGGGGACGAAAGGCGTCCAATTTATCCGTAGTGATGGGAAGGGAAAGAGAGAAGAGAGAGAGAGAGAGAGAGAGAGAGAGAGAGAGAGAGAGAGAGAGAGAGAGAGAGAGAGAGAGAGAGAGAGAGAGAGAGAGAGAGAGAGAGCCTTGCCGGCTTTCATCTTCCGCAAAGCTTTTACTACCTCTTCTCTGTTTACCAAATCATTTTCCCTAACCCTCACTCAATAATAATATATATATATATATATATATATATATATATATATATATATATATATATATATATATATATATATATATCTTTCTTTTCTTTCAAACTATTCGCCATTTCCCGCGTTAGCGAGGTAGCGTTAAGAACAGAGGACTGGGCCTTTGAGGGAATATCCTCATCTGGCCCCTTCTCTGTTCCTTCTTTGGAAAAAAAAGAAAAAAAAAACGAGAGGGGAGGATTTCCAGCCCCCCCGCTCCCTCCCCTTTTAGTCGCCTTCTACGACATGCAGGGAATACGTGGGAAGTATTCTTTCTCCCCTATCCCCAGGGATAATATATATATGCACAAAGTGCTAATGTCATGGGAAACGGCGATAAGGCCCCTTTGAATAATGACTGTTTGGCCTTTGACCTTGCCTTCAAAAAACAGGTCAAAGGCCATGCTCTTACGTACCCATGGGTCGCAACGGTCGACGGGGAAACGTGACCTCGTCGTAAAAGCCAGTCGCAAGGCTTTATGAGGCGCAACGTAAGAGAGATTATTAGGGAATCGCTCGAGCATCGGATGGGCTTTGACAGAAAACGGGGAGGGGAAGGAGGCAAAATAAATTAAAAAATAAAAAAAAAAGATAAAAAAGGGTTGAAATCAGAGTTAATGCAAATCCTTTCTCGCTCACGAGATGTGTTCTCTGTCCTCAATGCTGGCCTCGCAAAGTTGAATACGGAAGTCGAGACATGACAACACATCTACACATGGACAGGGAAACATGCATGAGGGGGAAAATGGGGGGAAAACTTCAAATATGAACGGAAGGAAAAGTCTGTTCTCTTACGGTAGTGGCAGACGCTGACACACACACACACACACACACACACACACACACACACACACACACACAGAACGGACACGAGCTGACGGCACACCAGAAACATTCGAAACATTAATTCGAAAGTGTGACACTCTGACTATAGAAGTGGTGCATGGTTTACTTCATGTAACGACGAGGCTGTAACTTGTCATGTAAAACTACTACTGCTACTACTACTACTACTATTACTACTGCTAACTACTACTAGTGAAACGTAATAATAATAATAATATTAAGAATAATAGCAATAATAATAATAACAATAATAATAATAATAATAATAATAATAATAATAATAATGATAATAATGATAATAATAATAATAACAATAATAATAATATCATTATTATTCTTATAATCATCATTATATAATAAAAATATATTGTCAATACTGACAATAATAATAATAATGATATTAATATAATAATAATAATATCATCATTATCATCATCATTATTATTATTATTTCTACAGCGATGTCCCACACACACACACACACACACACACACACACACACACACACACACTCCCTAAATCACAAGTTAAAACATTCAATTCAATCATAAGAAAAACAAACTTAGAAACACACGACCAGACCCTGTTTAGAAACAGCAAGTCATACAAGCTTTTAAAATATCAGATGGAAATTTCCCTTTTCGCCTCGAATAAAAACACTGCTTAGAACTCATATAATGTATTCCATTTCCAAACTTTTATTTGCGTTCCATAAGAACCCGCGAGGTCTCGAAATTGGGGCGATATATCTCGCGAGGTTTAAACTTTTATATATAGAGAGGGAGATATGATGCTGATGATAACGCTCCAAGAAGGAGAGAGAGAGAGAGAGAGAGAGAGAGAGAGAGAGAGAGAGAGAGAGAGAGAGAGAGAGAGAGAGAGAGAGAGAGAGAGAGAGAGAGAGAGAGAGAATTAAGGTTGTTGGGGTTCGATCAGTACGAGACTGTTTCGAGACAAAAGTGAAGTGAAGCCCACGAACATCTCGTAAAGTAAACTGTGGGTTTGGGTACATGAAGCTGTGGGTACCTCCCCCACCACCCCTTCTCTCTCTCTCTCTCTCTCTCTCTCTCTCTCTCTCTCTCTCTCTCTCTCTCTCTCTCTCTCTCTCTCTCTCTCTCTCTCTCTCTCTCGCTCGCCCTTTCCCTTGCCGCTACTACTACTGCTGCTGCTGTTGCCGCTACAGCTAATATCTTGCTCTATTCTGCTCACGACGAAGCTGTTGCTCCTCCTCCTTCTTCCTCCTCCTCCTTCTCCTCTCCTGCTCTCGCTGCTCCGTTCCATAATTCAGATCACAAGAGCTCGTAAGAATGTTTCTCAACGACGAGGGAATGAGGTCCACCTTGCTTTTAATGGCCCTGGTGCTATCTTCCTTCCTTATGGCTTGACTGCCTGTGTGTGTTTGGATGAAGCCAATTGTCATCACAGACGCTGGAAGTATCATTGTTATTATTATTGTTGTTCTTCCCGCAGCTGTTGTTGCTCTGGCCTCGAGACACGCTCCTCTAGGCTGGGCTGGGCTGGGCTGGAAACTCGCGTCTTGAGCACTTGACGTCGGCAAGTAATTAAAGTAGGCAAAACACGACGAAGGATTTAACACGCACACACACACGATACCTAAAGGGTTCAATGCATGACGGACAATCAAGTAATAAGATAAACTTTTACACAATAAATACTCACTTTAAAACTTTTTTTTCCGTTCTTCCCCATCCATCAGCCAAAGTTTTGAAAACTGGGCGAGTAGAAGGAAGTGAAGGAAGGTTCTGCTTTCCTAACTTCCTTCTGAAAGTCTCCAGATGTTATAGCTTCCGGGGAGGAGGAGTAGAAATCAAAAAAGGGGAAAAACATTTGACCTCTTGTCACAAGACCCTTGTTGAAAAGATGAGCTGGATCTTATCGACTTCATCTCCGGCTTCTGTAACTCCTGAACTGAAGGAAGGGATCGACTGTGGGGGGAAAGACAGGTTCGAAACCCTTTTTATCAGTAAGTCCGGCAAACACAGGAGGAGGAATAGGAGGAGAAGGAGGGGACCACTTCACAACAGAAAGGAATGTTCCCCACGTCTTGTAAGTCCCCGTACGCTGTATGAATACTCAAGAGACATGTGGGAGAGATACAGGCGTCCTCGTATGAAGTGATGTATCCCATGAATGAGGCGACGAGTCGTATGTGTCCTCTTACTGCCGCGTTTCCACAGACCAAGCCGACGATACAAGAGTCACATGTGTGTCCCCTTTCTTGCCGTCACGTTACCAATGCAACGGTAAACAAGTCACATATACAAGTCACATATACCTCTCTTCTCATCCTCCCGCGACCAAAGCAACGATACGCAAGACACATGTATCATTTCCTGACGCCACACGTTTTTCCTGTGACCCACAGAGCGACAGTACAGAAGTCCATCTGCTTCTATAGAGTCAGGTGGGTCGAAAGATGGATGAAAACCAACTGGAATGAACCAACATTTTCGCTCCGTGTCCTCTGGGTCTACGCCTCACACAGATGCATCGCTAGTAATGGCAGTATATATATATATATATATATATATATATATATATATATATATATATATATATATATATATATATATATATATATATATATTTGTTTTTTTTTCATACTATTCGCCATTTCCCGTGTTAGCGAGGTAGCGTTAAGAACAGAGAACTGGGCCTGTGAGGGAATATCCTCACCTGGCCCCCTTCTGTGTTCCTTCTTTTGGGAAATTGAAAAAAAAAAACAAGAGAGGGGAGGATTTCCAGCCACCCGCTCCCTCCCCTTTTAGTCGCCTTCTACGACACGCAGGGAATACGTGGGAAGTATTCTTTCTCCCCCATCCCCAGGGATATATATATATATATATATATATATATATATATATATATATATATATATATATATATATATATATATATATATATATATATATATATGCACAAGACTCCTCAGACATTGGCGGTCTTTGTGTTGTTTCCCCCACAATCTTCCTATACACACACACACACACACACACACACACACACAGAGCGATGGCCGGGCTAAAAATGGAGGGAGGACGGGATTCGAACATTGTTGTGGTGTTGTGTGGTGTTCCTTCTGCCATATATCACGCACTCACTCCCACCCATGTCGTCTGGGCGCCGGGTGTTGAGGGCTTCGGGAAGATGGCAAACGGGGAGAGAGAGAGAGAGAGAGAGAGAGAGAGAGAGAGAGAGAGAGAGAGAGAGAGAGAGAGAGAGAGAGAGAGAGAGAGAGAGACTAGATGGAAAAGTCTTTGGAAAAGAACGTTAAAAAAAAATACTTATGATTTTCATTTTCGGAGATAAAACAAAACAAAAAACAAAACAAAAAAAAAGTTACACATATATTTAGATAATTAATAAAGTCCTCAAGTCCTTTTCTACATTTTGTACAGGATATGAATCCTTACTTCACACACGAGACGCAAACCGCAAACGAAACCAGGCAATCATCATACAATGATACATTTTTTTTTTCCCCTAAATAATTAATCACTGTAAATTTCTCTCTGTCTTTGAGAACAAAACTGCAGAGCGTAAATTTAGAATAATTATAACAAAAATAATCATATTCCATATTCTAATTAGAATAAACCCACAAAGTCATCAAAAAGCTTAATAGATTATCACAAGAATTTTTTTTTTTTAATCTGTACGAAATCTGCAATGACGTAGACCTGAGTTTGGTAAGTGGGGGTCACTATAGTTTGGTCATCAGGGGTCACTATAGTTTAGTCATCAGGGGTCACTGTAGTTTAGTCATCAGGGGTCACTATAGTTTGGTCATCAGGGGTCATTATAGTTTGGTCATCAGGGGTCACTATAGTTTGGTCATCAGGGGTCACTATAGTTTGGTAAGTGGGGGTCACTATAGTTTGGTCATCAGGGGTCACTATAGTTTGGTCATCAGGGGTCATTATAGTTTGGTCATCAGGGGTCACTATAGTTTGGTCATCAGGGGTCACTATTGTTTGGTCATCAGGGGTCACTATAGTTTGGTCATCAGGGGTCACTATAGTTTGGTCATCAGGGGTCACTATAGTTTGGTCATCAGGGGTCACTATAGTTTGGTCACCAGGGGTCACTATAGTTTGGTCATCAGGGGTCACTATAGTTTGGTCATCAGGGGTCACTATAGTTTGGTCATCAGGGGTCACTGTAGTTTGGTTATCAGGGGTCACTATAATTTGGTCATCAGGGGTCATTATAGTTTAGTCATCAGGGGTCACTATAGTTTGCTCATCAGGGGTCACTATAGTTTGGTCATCAGGGGTCACTATAGTTTGGTCATCAGGGGTCATTATAGTTTAGTCATCAGGGGTCACTATAGTTTGGTCATCAGGGGTCACTATAGTTTAGTCATCAGGAGTCACTACAGTTTGGCCTGTAGGAGGTCACTACAAGTCTGCTCAGCAAGGGGTCACTACAGTTTAAGCTAGCAGAGGTCAGTACTCTTGGGGGTCACCTGGGGTCACTACAGTTTAAGCTAGCAGAGGTCAGTACACCTGGGGTCACCTGGGGTCACTACAGTTTAAGCTAGCAGAGGTCAGTACACTTGGTGTCACCTGGGGTCACTACAGTTTAAGCTAGCAAAGGTCAGTACACTTGGGGGTCACCTGGGGATCACTACACTCGCCCTCCTCCTGTCTTGACACCTCAAACTTAAACAATACGACATCCTTCGCTGTCACCCCACGAGACACGTCCCCTCAGCGCGGACGTGTCTCTCACGTGCGCAGTGGCGGACGCACGCGCGTACCCTCTCCACGAAGGGGTCATCTGGGAGGCCCGGCAGGCAAGGTCACGTACCTGGGGCCTCACTGCGGGTCGGTAAGAAAACCTGAAGTGGTTGGTGGCTGTCCCTCGTGACGACGACACTATTTCCTAATTCCAGGCGCATCTGGCAGGAAATATCATGACCAAATGTGAAGACAATGTGATAAATAATGATAATGACTCATGCCAGAGGCGATAACCATTAGAATAATAATGATGATAATAAAAATAATAATAACAATAATAATAATAATAATAATAATAATAATAATAATAATAATAATAATAATAATAATAATAATAATAATGATAATAATAATAATAATAATAATGATAATAATAATAATAATAACAATAACAAAAATAATAATAATAATAATAATAGTAATAATAATAATAATCAAATGATATTACTAAAGACATAAAAGAAGAAAAGTATGAAGGGAAAGAAGAAAAAGAAGAAGAAAGGAAGAAGAAAAAGAAGAAGAAAGGAAGAAGAAGAAGAAGAAGAAGAAGAAGAAGAAGAAGAAGAAGAAGAAGAAGAAGAAGAAGAAGAAGAAGAAGAAGAAAAAGAAGAGGAAGTAGAAGAAATTTGCACAATTAAATGCCTTTTGAGGAGGAGCAAACTAAGTATGGCCTCATCTGCATGCCTTATAACAGGCCACAATCCCCACATCATCCCCATATACCACATCGCTCCAATCATTCTATCCAACGCACGCCTCACGCCCTCGTACGTGATCACATCCCGAAATCAACAGACTGGCGCATAAACCTTTCATTGTCAGTCTGTTATCATTCATCCCATCCCAATGTCCCAAACCAGTTTGAACCTGTTGGCCCTTCCAGTAATACAGTCCCCCCCCCCCCCCCCCCCCCCCCCCCCACACTTGGCCCAAACTTACCCCTTTCTCTGACAACGTCATTCCTCCGAGGTCAAAAATAGTTACGTGGTAAACAATGGTAGAGTCTTTACCATACTCTTCAGTTGCATCTCGTAGATATAGTCTTTAACCATGGTATATATACACGACGAATTTTCGACGCTATGAACATTATCAATAGGTCAGATAATCCTGTGAAATTTCATCCTCAAATGTACAGAACTACCTCGTTTCTTTTAAAGATGATAGTGATGGGTATAATTAGTCTACCACATATTTCTTAGCTGACAAACCCAAGCTGATGCTTTACTGAGC
>NW_027265016.1:0-29472 GCF_036320965.1 Panulirus ornatus
AAAGCAAAAAAAAAAAAAAAAAAAAAAATTATTATTGTCATTATTATTATTATTATTATTATTATTATTATTATTATTATTATTATCATTATTATTATCGTTATTATTATTATTATTATTATTATTGTTATTATTGTTGTTGTTTTTATTGTTATTGTTGTTGTTGTTGTTATCATTATCAATTCTTGATCGCAGTTTCCCCCGTCAGTGAGGTAGCGCAGGGAAACAGACGAAGAATTACCCATTCACTATTATACACATACATATACATGAATGCCCATACACGCACATATGCATACATATACATATACATATCAATATGTCCACTTTACATACATATACATATACAGATATGCACATAGACTGATATGTATATATTCATATTTGCTTACCCTGTCCCACAGTAAATGGCATTGCTACCCCCTGCTTTAGCGAGGTAGCGCCAGAACAGACAAAAAAGGCCACATTCTTTCACACTCAGTCTCTAGCCATAACTTCCTATCCACATCCTGCCCCACAGAATTTTTCATGGTTTATCTTAGACGTTTCACATGCCCTGGTAAAGGCCATTGACAGCACGTTGACCCCTGTATACCACATCGTTCCAGTTCACTCTATTCGTTGCACATCTCTCACCCTCCTGTATGTTGAGGCCCCGATTACATAAAATCTTTTATACTCCATCCTTTCACCTTCAGTTTGGTCTGCCTCTTCTCCCTGCTTCCTCTACCTCCGACAAATATATCCTCTTTGTCAATCTTTCCTCAGCCCCTTCATATGTCCAACCCATTTCAACACATCCTCTTGTGGTCTCTCTGTCAACCACACTCCTTTTATTTCCACACATATCTCTTAACCTTTCATTACTTACTCGATCAAACCACCTCACACCACAAATTGTTCTCAAACATATTTCCAGCACTCCCAACCTCCTACGTACAAACCTACTTATAACCCGTGCCCCGCAGCCAAATGATATTGATGGAACTACTACTACTTCAAACATACTCATTTTTCCTATCTCAGATAACTTTCTTGCCTTACATCCTTGTTAAAAGCATTTCACTGCTTCTAGCAGCTTTCCTTTCACACCATATTCTCTTAAGATCTTCCTCAAAGCACCTCTATTAGCCCTATCATATGCCCTCTCCAGACCCATAAATGCTACATACAAATCCATCTGTTTTTCTAAGTGTTTCTCACACACCTCCTTCTAAGCAAACTCCTGCTTCCTCCAATATTCTTCTATTCAAGCTTACATCCCAATTAACCTGTCTCCCAACCCTACTGAGCCTAATAACCTTGCTCTTATTCACATTTACTCTCAAATTTCTCCTTTCCCACACTTTTGCAAACTTAGTCACCAACTTTTGCAGTTTCTCACTTAAATCAGCCAACTGAGCTCTATCCTTGGCCGACAACAACTGACTCACTTCCCAGTCCCTCTTATCTCGAACAAACTGCATACTCGCCCCTCTCTGAAAAACTTTTGCATTTCCCTCCGTTACCACCCCATCCATAAACAAATCAAACAATCATGACGAACTCACACACCCCTGCCGCAGACCGACCTTCAATGGGAATCAATTTCTCCCTTCTCTTCCTACTTGCACACTTGCCTTATATCCGTGGTAAAAGCATTTCATTGCTTCTAGCAGCTTACCTTTCACACTATATTTTCTTGAGACCTTCCACAAAGCACCTCTATAGACCCTATCATATGCCCTTTCCAGATCCATAAATGCTACAACAAATCCATTTGTTTTTTCTGAGTATTTCTCACATACCTCCTTCTAAGCAAACGCCTGATGCACACATCCTCTACCACTTCTGAAACCACACTGCTGCCTTCACCCTCTCAGTTAATACCCTCCCATACAATTTGCCAGAAATCATCAACAAACTTATGCCTCTGTAGCTTGAACACTCACCATTATGTCGTTCGCCTTTGCATACTGGCACTATGCATGCACTCCACCGATTCTCAGGCACTTCACCAAGATCCATACAAGCAATGAATATACTTAACAACCAGTCAACGACACAGTCATCTCTTTCTTAATTCTACTGCAATACCATCCAAACCCGCTGCCTTCCCGGGTTTCATCCTCCACAACGTTGTCTCTACCTCTTCTCTCTTAACCAAACCATTCTCTCTGACTCTCACTTCACACACCACCCCGACCTAAACACCCTATATCTGCTATCAGACACATTAAAAAAAAATCATTACACCGCCTCACTTTATCACTACTTGTTATTACTTCCCCCCTTGCCCGCTTCACCGATGTTCCCATTTGTTCTCTTACGCATGGTATTTACCTCCTTCCAAAACATCTTTTATCTTCCATAAAGTTTATTGATACTCTCTCACCCTAACTTTCAACTGCCCTTTTTTCCAACTCTAGCACTTTCCTCTTGACCTCCTTCCGCTTTCTTTTATACATCTCAGTCATTTGCACTCCTCCATTGTAAACATCGTCCAAACGCATTTCATTGACGACACTGTGTAACATATTTACTTTCTTTTTCTAATTGATTAAGTCTAAAAAGTAGAGATGATAGCTATTTTTTTTCCTACAAAATGATTTTGTGATCATGACAGTGATATTTTGAAATTTACTTGTCTCAGAACATTCCAGATAGATTCGTGCTGACTAGCTGAAATAGAGCTTTATAGAGGTTTCCAGTTCTATAAATAGTAGTAGAAATATATGGGCCTTAAGCCAACCAGTTCAGTTTAGCATCTAGGTGCCGATGTGGATTCCTATACATACATTTTCTGAGATGGCATCTAGAGGCTGCAAGCATCCGGCAGACGCATTTTGCTATGTCTGCGGCCAATTTATCAAAACAAGAGCGAAAAAGTATTCCGTGGCAGCATCAGCTATGATATGCAAGGCTTACAAAGCAAATATCGGCATGCCTGTCGAAGATCAAGACAAATTCTCGCCACCTCATTTCACCTGCGAGCACTGATAAAAAGAAAAAACTCTGGAAGGTAAGACAGACAGTTGTTGCTCATTTGGGTGGCGGAATTTTATGTTATAACATTTGTTATAAATTTTCAATTTCTTTCTAATGCATTTTCTTCTACATTTTTTCATATTCAATGTTATTAAAAGATATTCATATGGAATACGTTGAGCGAATCTTAGACATTAGTTATGGGTGAAATACATTTATAAACAAGTATATATATCTTTTCAGTATCACAATTCTATGTTGTTCTTCTACAGGATGGTACAGAGGGGAAAAGAAAGCCATGACCTTTGCTATCCCAAGAGTTTGGCGGGAACCCACTGACCACTCAAGCAATTGCTAATTCTGCATGGTGGACCCTTCCAAGCATCGGACTGGCAAGACTGGATCTGCTATCATTTATTGGGTCCTTTCATCAACCATTGCCCAGGCGCCACACGGCCCTGAGTTCCCTGTACCCGCTACTCCGGAGAGAAAGCAGCCTACGTCAGAACAGACCAGCAAGTCGTAGGGGAGGAAGACGTTGTAGATCCAGATTAGAGCTGCAGCTGAGGAGAGAAACCCATACTACCCCAATCAAAAAGGCCTCAACGACTTGATCAGAGATCTTGGTCTCACAAAGCCCAGTGCCGAGCTTTTGACGTCTAGGCTCAAGCAGTGGAACTTGTTGGATGAAAGTATGCAATTCGGAGATCAGAGGAAGCGTCACCTAAGTTTCTCTAGCTTCCACACCATTCTGTTTCTTCCACAATGTAATCAGCTTGTTCGAGGTAATTGGAATTGCCTGTAAACCTAACGAGTGGCGCCTCCTGATTGACAGCCCATCCAGGGGCCTCTAAGCTGTGCTGCTCCATAACTAGAACAAGTACCCTTCTCTTCCCCTGGCTCGCTCGGTGCACCTCAAAGAAGAATACAATAGTGTCAAGACCTTGCTAGACGCCTTGAAGTATAAGCATAGCTAGGAGGTCATCGGAGACTTCAAAATGGTGGCATTCCTGATGGGTCTCCAAGGCGGTTTTACCAAGTTTTCCTGCTATCTTTGCCTTTGTAACAATAGGGACACCGCAGCGCACTACCATGGCGGGACTGGACACAGCGGACCGAATTCTCTGTGGGGATGAACAACGTCAAGTGGGAGCCATTGGTGTAACCCCGGAAGGTGTTGATGAAACCACTGTTCATACAATTAGGCCTTATAAAACAGTTTGTCACAGCTCTAGATGAAGAGTCTGCAGCCTTCAAGTACCTTCAAGACTTTTTCCCTGAGCTGTCTGAAGCAAGGGTCAAAGCAGGCGTCTTCGTGGAACCACAGATAAAGAAGATCCTTGAGTACAAGGAATACCCCAAAAAGCTCTCTAGGAAGGGAAAAGGAGCTTGGTACAGCTTTGTCGCAGTGGTTTGGAGCTTCCTGGCCAATCACAAGGGCGATATCTACATGGAGCTGGTTGAGAATATGATGAAGAATTACAGCTAAATGGGCTGCAGGATGTCCCTCAACGTCTATATCCTTGACGCTCATCTTGATAACTTCAAGAACATGGTAGCTTATTCGGAGGAGCAAAGCGAGGGTTTCCATCGCGATATACTGATCTTTGAACGCCGCTACCAAGGAACATATAGCGAGAACATGATGGGAGATGATATTTGGGGTATAATTCGTCAAAGTGATATACAGTAAACCGTAAATCTCGAAAATCTACTCACTTCTGAATCTTTTGGGATACACTTTTGTTTAACATTTGTGTAAATACATGTTCAGTTTGATTCATATATTATCGTTTTTTGACTTTATGTGAATAAAAATGCGCAAAGTCTCCCATTGTCGAACTTGAAATAGATTTCAAAATATATTACAGTCCTGGTCACAAAAGGAGAGTTTGAGGGGAATAACAGCCTTTTTCTTTACTTTTTGCGCATAAGCAATTAGGAAATAACACTTACCATCCAGAAGCAAAAATTGTGCTACACAGTATTATTATAACTTTATGCATATGATTGTATACAATCTTACACGTACAGCTCCCTTTGATTTAGAAATGGCAGAAATGAATGAATGTTAGCCGACATGGAGATTAGGAAGACGTCTAAAAGGAGTGAAAATGTGATGGGGTTAATCTGTCTACGGATTACCTGGCCATCATGTAACGGCGGGAAAAGGGAACGGTAGCGAGTGGACTTCTTAGCAGTGGACCTCGTGTCATGATTTTGCAAGAGTTGAGCGGATGTTGGGCACTGAACGTGACCTGGCTCATGGCGACAGCAATTCATGGAACTCCTGAAATGCAGCTTCCCTGTCACCTTCTGATCACATGACCCCTGATCGAGAACGATATCCAATGTTATGTTTCAGCATATAAGAAGGTTCGGCTAAAGTTTGCGTTTCATTATCTTGCACTAAATACCGGCCACTGACAGACGATGATGTTCTTGGATAATGATTCAAACTCTTTAGTGGAGGTAGGAGCCACGTATTGCTGGAGACCTTGTAACAACAGGTATCTCCTGCAACTTACGAGAGCGATGCGTGTGTGGAAGGATCAGCACATCCTTCCCGGTAATGGATGTGGACATATGACGCAAAAGTACTTGTGAATGTTGACGGACGTCCCACACGTGGCCAGTAGGGGAAAACTGTTGTAATTTTCGTCACAGCAATTACTGCTCCTGACTCCATATGGCTGGTGAGATCCAGAACCTTCCTACAAACGAGTGAGGCACTGAGGGACTGACTACAGACACCCGGCTGAGGAAGTCCTGGATCAACTGACCAAAAAGGTGTATGATGAATCCTATAGAAAGTCTTCAGAGACTACTGCCTCGAGAGGGGGCAGTGGGAAAAGAAGACAGCCTACCTCAGGAGGTTAGACGAAGCGGTGTAGATACGAAGACTTCATTTCTTACTTAGTCGATGTAAATGATACAACATGTAAGTGTATATCGTCTCACTAAATATTCCAGCCTCTGAAAAGAAAAGACAGTGACACTTACGCATGTATCTGTCATTGAAGTAAAAGACACCTCCTCACCCACCTCTACCTCCGGTTCAACTGCCACCACGAAAAAGATGTGAAAAAATGATACCTTGCAGTGTTGTGGTAAGATACTGACAGGGAAATTTGATATGAAAGTGTTAACTGGAAGAAGTACCCTTTCTGTTCGATGACACCTGGTCTCCAGCTGGGTTCTGAAAAGGAAAGATCAGTCAGTGAGAATATAATTTGCTAGAGAAGAGATGTCAGTGAAGTGTTTGTATCGCCTTCCTCTCGAGGTATATATAATCTCAGCATTTACCGTTTAGAAAGGTAGTCATTTTCAATGCTACACCTCTTTACCTGTGTAAACTTTTTCCATTATTGCTACATCTTTGTTAACTCTGTACCATAATCTCTCATCACAGGGTCTCTGTTTAAGGTGAAAAAATTTTCGCATATGTTAACGAAATTATCTATGATTATGAACTCTTCTATCATGCCACCTAGTCTCAGCGGTGTTGTTGTTGTTGTTGTTGGTGGTGGTGGTGGTGTTGTTAAAGAGAAAAATTTTGAAGTTTTGAGTCTTTCCTCATAAGGATTATTTCTATGTAAAAAGATTAGTTTGGTTGCTCTTATCTAATTTCTCCTAAGTTTCTTTTTATCTTTGACCTGGTTTGTTGACCAAAGCTGAAATGACCAGAGCTGAACAGCGTCCTCTAATTAGGGTCTAACCAGGGCACTGTTAAAGGGTGAGTATCGTATCCTTTCTTCTGCAGCTTACATTTCTAGCTGTGAAACCTAATATCTAGTAGGCTTTATTGCAGGTAACAAGACATTATTTGCCGTATTGGAGGTCCTTGCTGATAATCACTCCAATCCCTTTTCGTCTTTATCTTCTTGTGGAGGTTTACCATGCATTCTGTACTTATGGTTTATATTCTTGACACCAAATTCCATAACTTTAGGTTTGCCTGTCATGAAATCATTCTGCCATGTCTCCTTTCACCCTACTATTTTATCTGAATCCGTCTGAATCTTCAAGCAAACTTCTTTTGAGTTAGCATTTTCTTCCAGTTTTGTGTCGTTGGCAAATCTGAAGATTCTAGTAGTGAGTCCTGTCTCTGGATCATCTATGTACACTATGGAAAGTATGGATCCCAGGTCTAAGCCTTGTGTAGCTCCACTAGATACGTGAAGCCAGTCAGATGCTTTCCTGTTTAACTCTTACATCTGCTGAAATATCCAGTCCGTTATATGCGCGCATATTCGATCTCATACACCTTGAGCTATAATTTTGTTTAGCTATCTTGCCTATGACAGTTTATCAAAAGCTTTACAAAAGTCCAAGTACATAGCATCAGAGGGTATTTTGGAGTTCCATTTGAACATAAGAACATAAGAACATGAAGTGAGGACACTACAAGAGCCCTATTGGACAATCCTAAGCAGGTCCTGAGTCTGTCTACCCTACAACCAACCGCCTGAGCCCATAAACACTTCCAGCCTTCGTTTAAAGTTACCTAAAGACTTAGTTTCCACTACTGTACTTGGCAGCTTGTTCTATAAATCTCCTACCCCATACCCGAACCAATGTTCACCCACATCAAACTTGAATCTGTTTTTTTTTTCTAATTTAAATCCAATACTTATATTCCTAACCGGCGGCACTATTATAGGAACTTTGTTCGTGTTAACTTTAATGATGCTCTTCACCCATTCAAAAACTTCAATCATATCCCCTCTAGTCCCTCCTCCTCTTAAGTAAGTGTAAGTTCAGCCTTTTTAACGTTTCTTCACAAGTGAGGTATCTAATTCCAGGGATCTTTTTTGTCGTTCACCTTTGTACTCTCTCTAAACAATCTATATTAATTGCATAGTGTGGAGCTCATAACTGTACCGCATAATTCAAATGTGGTCTCACCAACGCAAGATAAAGTTGCAATAATACTCTGTAAGTCTTCTTGATAAGAGTCCCATCTATGAACCCTAACATCTTATCAATCTTATTACATACTTTAATCCATTGTTGCCGCGGCATAAGATCCTTGCTCACCAGAAAGATCCTTGAATACAAGACATGGTCTTTAATTTCGGAAGCCATGTTGGTAGTCGGGTATTAATTAAAATTACCTTCTTGGAATCTAGTGATTTCATCTCTAGTTGTTGTTTCTGATACTTTCCCTAGAAGAGGAGTGGTGCTAATGGGGCGTAGGTTTAAAGCACATACCTGCCACTGTTCTAGAAAACTGGTGTTATGTCGTGTGACCAGGATCTTTCCTCTCGTGAAGTGGCTTCTGGAATGTTTTGGTAATAGGGAAAACTAATTGCCAGGTAGCTTTTATCAGTCATCTTGTGAGATTTCATACGGACTAGTTGACATGTTTGGATTTAATTTGTCAACATACCTAAGTATTTCGTGATATTCAGTATCCTTAATGTCCACTTTAACATTCTTGGAGCCCTGAAATATACGTTGCGCCTGTGGTTTATTAGACGAATTTTCGATAGTAAACACCAAGTCGAAATATTATCAAGAAGGGTAGCCATTTCTTAATTGGCACCTTTTGATACGCCATTGTCATCTGATAATATGCCAGTAGTATCCTCGATATCCTTATGCTATTTATGGACTCAATATCACATGGATAATTCTTTTTCAGATTGTGAGAAATTCTCTTTTCAAAGTTTTTACTACTGGTTCTGATTTTCTTCCTATACTCTCTTTGCATTCATCTGTATATTTCATAATTATGATTTACGCCACATGACTTAAGTACCTTCGCTTACCTTCAAATAAATAATTTTTTTCTTTATTCATCCAGTTTGGAATTTCCCTTCCACAGCTCCTTTAAAACTTTCTAGTAGGATATTTCTTTCAACTGGAAGCATTTTTCGAATTTAGTCCACATTCTTTTCAACTGTATCTACAGGAAGTAATCTGATCCAATGTACTTGACCAGACTCATGGGGTAATTTACCGAAGTCACCTCATCTAAATTTCGGTACCGTTATGCTGTTCTCTTTGTAGTTAATCGGCAGTTTACAGTGAATCTGGCAACATTGTGATCATTATTTCATAGCTTTACCTTGACCACACAATTACTTGTAACGTCCCCGTTCATAAACATTTATGTATGATTATATCACTGCTTTCCGTTGAGTATTGGATCATCTGATTTAGAAAATATTATTTCTATTAAATCTTAACTATTCCTCGTGGTCATCTGTCATAAGATTCCTCACTATTTATTAGTTCAAGGTAGAGGGAATCATACGCATCAACAACTAATTATCTAGCGGCTTTAGTCTTTAAATTGTCCTGTGCGGAGATGAGAACAATGCCATCTAATTGATAAACTTTTTCCTTTAGAAATTGTAATGACCAGAAGTTCGCAGTTCTGTTAACAGATGATTTCTTTTACTTCATTTGCTGGATTTACTCAGGTCTTTGTTCTACTGTCAGGTATTTATGATGAACGTAGGGTGTCAATTCATCGCGTTACAGTCTATTGCTTCTGGTGTTCGTATGTAGTACAGTGATATATTGCTCTGTCTTGCAATGTGAGACGTAACCCTGTGAGGTCATATGTGTGGGTTATGTGTGACCCAGCCAGTACGGTCATACTGACAGGTGCTTGCCTGTGTTAGTAATCAACATATACCTGACAGATGCTTGATTATATTTGTTCATTTATACCCAGCCTAGCAGTAGCAGCCCAGTTTAAGCGGGGCCTATAGCAAACAAGTTTCTATTTGCAATAATGTTTTTTTCACAGATCTATGCAATCGACCCCTTTCCCCATGCAGATAAGAGCTACTCAGTCACATAGTCTACTAAGATATTCAGTTCCTACATCGTATCTTGGAAGGATACCCATTTTCACAACCTTCCTGCGACTTTATAATTTTGATAACTGTTTTGTAATTGTCAGTTGAAACTTAAGAAACTTACCCGAAGCTCATTCATTTTTCCATCCTGGATGATACTTGTGTTGCCTTCATCTGTTCTGAACCTAGAGAAAGACATTTCTTCCAGCCTTGCTCCAGGGTAGCAGCCTCTTTCTATTTCTATTCCTATCTCAAGACTCCGTATGTTGGTGCCTTAATAAAGAGTCCTCGACAAGGGTGACACAACGTTCTTTCTTCATTATCTAACACTATATATCTAACTTCATTATCTAACACTATATATCTAACTTCATTATCTTACTCTACACAATAATCTTTTTCTAAGTTTCCGTAATCTTGCCACCTGGATGGGATTCGTCCCGTTTCTATACCTGGCGTTAAAAGTTAGGAATCTCGAAGAACAAAACTGAAAGTTGACCAGGACACAGAAATAGAAAACATGTAACGCAATCAGAAAGTTCTGCTCTCATATATGAAGAGAACAATGAATAAAAAGATCTCGTACTGGACCATTTAAGATGGTGTAATAAATGAAAGCGACCATTACACATCATATGTATGCTAATCGACCAGTACGATTTGGTGCGAAAAAAAAAAAGTAAAGGTAGACGAGGAGACATCTGGTGCCGGTACAGGTACTGAAATAACAGCACCTGATATCACTGTAGCGGTAAATAAATTCAATGACGATTCAGCGTCAGGACAGGTTGGCGTCCCAGCCATTACCTTTAAAGTAATAAAGAAGACAACAATAGCACAGCTATCAATGATGTTGATGAGGCAAATAATTGATCAAAACAACAGACAGGTGATTATAAAATGGCTTATATAACACCAGTACGCACACGAGTGTCTAAGCTCGTATCAAAACAACAAAGACCAGTTAGCTTGAGATCACATGTAAAACATATGACTAGTAAAATGTCATGGACTGAAACGATCTATCAGAAGCAGTTTTACGAACAAATGTCAGCAGGGACCTATGTCAAATGAAAGTACCCAAACTCAGTTCTGAGTTTACCGTAGTATCACATATGAAACTTTACTACAAGGAAGGAGAATGGACACGGTTTCTTCGAATTTAGTGAAGTACTTGAGGAATTGAATTACAGAATACTATTTGATGAAATAGGGAAATATAATCATAAGGATGGTTTGTGAAAAAATGTCAGAGTATTTAACTGGCAAAAGACTCAAACTGATTGCAAATAAAACCATGCTCGAAGAAAAGGACGTTCCCCAAGGAGCATCACAATGACTGCTTCCAGAACTTTTGTAGTAATGTTATCAGATATCGTCAGGCAAGTAACAGAAAGTGTAGTTATATGTTCTGCAGACAATACAAATGTTAGAATAGATTCCAAGACGACAAAGAAAAACAAGAGTCCGAGGAGACCAAAATAAATCTTCAAGTAGGAGGAAGACAGTCTGATAGAGTCAAATGAAGAGAAATCAGAGGAAATATAAGACGGAGCAGTTAAGAATATATTGGTTACCCAAAACAACGGCCTTGCTGGGGAAAATGTATATAGTGAAGCGCATGTCAAGTCATGTAGAAGTTTCTCAAGCCAAATAATCAGTGGAATATAATGAGAAGTTTCTCAGATGAAAAACTCAAAAAGCTAATGATGAAAATCTTTACTGTCTCAATAAGAAGCAAAAGCTAGTATTTGATCTTCATATGATTATCAATCAAGTATCCAGAAAAAACAAGTTAGATGGGCCTCAGAAGCTCTTCGCAAGCAAAATGAAGGAGATGGAACATGTGAATTATCATGTGAGGTTGAAAGTACTCGAACTATAATACTTAGGAAGAGGGAGAGAAAGATACATGATCATTCATAGAATTTGAGCCAAAGCTTCAAAAATTAAACCCTTGATCAAAGAAATCACAAAATGAGGAAATAGAACTTTTGTACCTTGGAATCCTCCAAGGAAAAAACATAAATATGAATATACGAGAGACAAAGGAAAACACTAAAGACGGAATAATGTTCTAACAAGAAATGTTAGAAATATACATGAAACAAAAACATTTAAAAGAAAATTTTATACATGGTCGAAATCAGGTCCAAATGAACCCAGGATCTCTAATCATGGAACGTACGTGGCAGCAAAATGGAACTGTTATTCATACAATAAAACAAACGCCATGTGCTATGTGCTGGCCCTTCTATCTAGCAAAATTTTGCAGCAGTGTCTCTCTCTCTCTCTCTCTCTCTCTCTCTCTCTCTCTCTCTCTCTCTCTCTCTCTCTCTCTCTCTCTCTCTCTCTCTCTCTCTCTCTCTCTCTCTCTCTCTCTCTCTCTCTCTCTCTCTCTCTCTCTCAGTCCCTCTGCCTTTACCGGCATGGGTTTATCTCACCAGATAAGCAAGCTTTTATATACATAGGTCCCTTGACAGTAGCTTTATGGCGCCCGCGATAGAAGCTGACATCTGAAATCATTGCAACCTTCTGGGGAAGGACCACCTCTAGCATCATATAAACAAGGAGTTCAGCATAATAGTTATCATCCAGATAGATAGATGGTTTCTGGAATTTCTCCAGAGGGTTATTTGCCATATCTTCTAGCTATACAGCTGGTAGATGTTTGTGCAAGCACTCTTACTTCGCGATATAAACAAAGAATGAGCGCAATAACTTTGCATGAATGTTGTGGCCAGGTAAAATCTGATATTGGCGGCTCTACCTTCTGCCTGGGAAACGATGTCATCCATCACATGGTAATGGAGAAACTGTCTCCCGGTGAGGAGTTATCTGAAGCAGAAGTCATGGAAGCATGCCAAACACAAGCGTTTTCTACAACCGAAATTGATTCCAACCGGTGGCGTCCATCTCAGGAAGTAACTCTTGTCACCAACTGTTGTCAGGGTACACTGGACTGTGTCTACAGTACAGCAGGCACAAAATTATGTCAGGAAAATTTAATGGTGCAATAATCTCTCTCTCTCTCTCTCTCTCTCTCTCTCTCTCTCTCTCTCTCTCTCTCTCTCTCTCTCTCTCTCTCTCTCTCTCTCTCTCTCTCTCTCTCTCTCTCTCTCTCTCTCTCTCTCTCTCTCTCTCTCTCTCTCTCTCTATCGAAATGAAATATTTTATTCCACCAGCGATATCAAGTGAAACAGAATTATTTGATCCACACACATAGTATCTAAAACTACTGAACAATAATACGATCATCACTCATATAGTCATTATTAAACACTCTTATAGTCAGTATTCTTAATGGAATACCTTGCAGGGGTGTCAAACCAAGAAAACACAAATAGAACCAAAAGGAACAGGACATTGGATCGTTTCAAGTGGGGGACGAAGGACAGTATCTCGAGAGTCAAAAGGCTAATCAAAGTTCAAGGATCCCTAGCTCAAACTTCTGAACAAATTAAACTTTTTTGCATATCCTGCGCTGATAGAGATACATAATCATTTCCAAGCACCAAATAAGTTCCTGTTACATGATTCCACTTCCATAAGAATGCGCACTTACATACTATGTCAATAGTCATTTATCTTTTAAAGGGGGATCATAGCCGACATGCAATGCTCATGCTTCCAATGCAGGGGTCCCGGGTTCGATTCTGGCTGTTGGATGATATATGATGCTGCGCGTTCATGTGCTGCATTTACGTATATATACATATATATATATATATGTGTGTGGAAGTCGAGAACATTATCCCGGAAAGCAAAAATGGGTATGTTTGAAGGAATAGTAGTTCCAACAATGTTGTATGGTTGCGAGGCGTGGGCTATGGATAGAGTTGTGCGCAGGAGGATGGATGTGCTGGAAATGAGATGTTTGAGGACAATGTGTGGTGTGAGGTGGTTTGATCGAGTAAGTAACGTAAGGGTAAGAGAGATGTGTGGAAATAAAAAGAGCGTGGTTGAGAGAGCAGAAGAGGGTGTTTTGAAATGGTTTGGGCACATGGAGAGAATGAGTGAGGAAAGATTGACCAAGAGGATATATGTGTCGGAGGTGGAGGGAACGAGGAGAAGAGGGAGACCAAATTGGAGGTGGAAAGATGGAGTGAAAAGGATTTTGTGTGATCGGGGCCTGAACATGCAGGAGGGAGAAAGGAGGGCAAGGAATAGAGTGAATTGGAGCGATGTGGTATACAGGGGTTGACGTGCTGTCAGTGGATTGAATCAAGGCAGGTGAAGCGTCCGGGGTAAACCATGGAAAGCTGTGTAGGTATGTATATTTGCGTGTGTGGACGTGTGTATTTACATGTGTATGGGGAGGGTTGGGCCATTTCTTTCGTCTGTTTCCTTGCGCTACCTCGCAAACGCGGGAGACAGCGACAAAGTATAAAAAAAAAAAAAAAATATATATATATATATATATATATATATATATATTGCTCGTGATCAAGATAATCCTATGAGTCCAAGGGGAAAATGAAACACAAAAAGTTCCCAAGTGCACTTTCGTGTGATAATCACATCATCAGGGGAGACACAAGCAAGAAATACAACAGTCAGTTGATATACATCGAAGAGACGAAGCTAGGACGCCATTTGGTAAACATGTGATTGTCCAAAACATACAACGAGCGTTCATAAACTTATCATTTTACAAATCTTATCAACAATAAAGTTATCTAATTTGTACAGACCACTAATATCAAGATTATAATTCTTTGTGTATTTAATAATAGAAGATTCAATGATATTTCTCTTGGTGATAGAGTTAGAGTTAACAACTGAGATGGCGTAACTCCAGTCAATACAATGATCATAGTTTTTAACATTATTAAACAAGGCATTTGATTCTTGTCCCGTTCTTATACTATATTTAAGTTGCTTAAGTCTAACAGAAAGATCCTTACCAATCTGACCAACATAAAATTTATCACAGTTTCCACAAGGAACTTTATGGATGCAACCAAGAGAATTTTCTCGTGAATTCCTGATTAAGATATTCTTTATAGTATTATTGTTGCTAAAGGCAACATTTACATTAAAGGATTTAAGCAACATGGGAAGCAAAGTGAAATTATTATTAAAAAGGAGAACTAAAAGATTCTTGGTGTTAATGGGAGGTTTGGGCTCAACTCTATAAAATGATTTCCCTGCTAACTTAAAGGATTTATCAATGAAAGATCTAGGGTACTTTAACTTAGATCCAATAGAATATATCTTCTCAAACTCATCATCAATAAACTCTGGACTGCAAATACGTAATGCCCTTAGGAACATAGATTGAAATGATGATAATTTAACTCTGTCATGATGAGATGAGTAATAATGGACATATGAGCATACATTGGTGGGTTTTCTGTATATGCTAAACTTAAACTTGTTTCCTTGTCTATGAATCATGCAATCTAAAAATGGTAACATACCATTATTTTCATTTTCTACAGTAAATTTGATGGAAGGTACTAAATTGTTAAGTAAGGGGAGAAATATTTGTAAATTTTCATTTGTTGGCCAAACACAAAGAACATCATCTACATACCTAAACCAAATTGCATTAGAAGGTAAGATATCCTTTAGTAATTTTGTTTCAAGAAATTCCATATAAAGATTACTTAGTATAGGTGAAAGAGGGTTACCCATTGCCATACCAAATTTTTGAGCATAATAATCTCCATTAAATTGAAATACAGTCTTTAATACACAATTTTATCATTACAATGAAATTAGATTTGAAACAGGTAAATGAATATCATCCAATATATCAAATAGATATTCTAAAAGGTCATCAACTGGAACTTTAGTGAAAAGTGAGGAAATATAAAAGCTAACTAGTTTGAAATCAAAATTAATATTGATATTGTTTAGCTTGTTGACTAAATCTACATTGTTCATGATATTAGAATTTGATACCTTACCCACTAAAGGGCTTAATAAGGAAACTAACCTTTTTGATAATTTATATGTGATGGAGAATATAGTGAGACCTATAGTGAGTTCAGTAGGCTCCATCACATATAAATTATCAAAATGGTTAGTTTCCTTATCAAGCCCTTTAGTGGGTAAGGTATCAAATTCTAATATCATGAACAATGTATATTTAGTCAACAAGGTAAACAATATCAATATTAATTTTGATTTCAAACTAGTTAGCTTTGATGTTAGTTAGCTTTGGCTGGAGTAACGCCATCTCAGTTGTTAACTCTAACTCTATCACCAAGAGAAATATCATTGAATCTTCTATCATTAAATACACAAAAAATTATAATCTTAATATTAGTGATAGTCTGTACAAATTAGACAACTTTATTGTTGATAAGATTTGTAAAATGATAAGTTTATGAACGCTCGTTGTATGTTTTGGACAATCACATGTTTAACAAATGGCGTCCTAGCTTCGTTTCTTCAATGTATGTCAACTGACTGTTATATTTCTCTCTTGTGTCTCCCGTGATGATGTGATTATTACACGAAAGTGCACTTGGGAACTTTTCGTGTTTCATTTTCCCCGTGGACTCATAAGAATATATATATATATATATATATATATATATATATATATATATATATATATATATATATATATATATATACATATATATATATATATATATATATATATATATATATATATATATATATATATATATATATATATATATATATATATATATATTTATATATATCTTTCATACTATTCGCCATTTCCCGCGTTAGCGAGGTAGGGTTAAGAATAGAGGACTGGGACCTCATCTGGCACCCTTCTCTGTTCCTTCTTTGGGGAAAGACGGGAAGTATTCTTTCTCCTGTACCCCAGGGATAATATATATATATATATATATATATATATATATATATATATATATATATATATATATATATATATATATATATATATATATATATATATATATATATATATATATATATATATATATTCCTCGCGTGTCGTAGAAGGCGACTAGAGGGTACGGGAGCGGGGGGCCAGAAATCCTCCCATCCTTGTATTTTTTTAACTTTCTAAAATGGGAAACAGTAGAAGGAGTCACGCGGGGAGTGCTCATCCTCCTCGAAGGATCAGACTGGGGTGTCTAAATGTGTGTGGATGTAACCAAGATGTGAAAAAAGGAGAGATAGGTAGTAGGTTTGAGGAAAGGAACCTGGATGTTTTGGCTCTGAGTGAAACGAAGCTCAAGGGTAAAGGGGAAGAGTGGTTTGGGAATGTCTTGGGAGTAAAGTCAGGGGTTAGTGAGAGGACAAGAGCAAGGGAAGGAGTAGCAGTACTCCTGAAACAGGAGTTCTGGGAGTATGTGATAGAATGTAAGAAATTAATTTCTCGATTAATATGGTTAAACTGAAAGTTGATGGAGAGAGATGGGTATTTATTGGTGCATATGCACCTGGGCATGAGAAGAAATATCATGAGAGGCAAGTGTTTTGGGAGCAGCTGAATGAGTGTGTTAGTGGTTTTGATGCACGAGACCGGGTTATAGTGATGGGTGATTTGAATGCAAAGATGAGTAATGTGACAGTTAAGGGAATAATTGGTATACATGGGGTGTTCAGTGTTGTAAATGGAAATGGTGAAGAACTTGTAGATCTATGCGCTGAAAAAGGACTGGTGATTGGGAATACCTGGTTTAAAAAACGAGATATACGTAAGTATACGTATGTAAGTAGGAGAGATGGCCAGAGAGCGTTATTGGATTAAGTGTTAATTGACAGGCGCGCGAAAGAGAGACTTTTGGATGTTAATGTGCTGAGAGGTGCAACTGGAGGGATGTCTGATCATTATCTTGTGGAGGCTAAGGTGAAGATTTGTATGGGTTTTCAGAACAGAAGAGTGAATGTTGGGGTGAAGAGGGTGGTACGAGTAAGTGAGCTTGGGAAGGAGACTTGTGTGAGGAAGTACCAGGAGAGACTGAGTACAGAATGGAAAAAGGTGAGAACAATGGAAGTAAGGGGAGTGGGGGAGGAATGGGATGTATTTAGGAAATCAGTGATGGATTGCGCAAAAGATGCTTGTGGCATGAGAAGAGTGGGAGGTGGGTTGATTAGAAAGGGTAGTGCGTGGCGAGATGATGAAGTAAGATTATTAGCGAAAGTGAAGAGAGAGGCATTTGGACGATTTTTGCACGGAAAAAATGCAATTGAGTGGGAGATGTATAAAAGAAAGAGACAGGAGGTAAAGAGAAAGGTGCAAGAGGTGAAAAAAAGGGCATATGAGAGTTGGGGTGAGAGAGTATCATTAAATTTTAGGGAGAATAAAAAGATGTTCTTGAAGGAGGTAAATAAAGTGCGTAAGACAAGGGAGCAAATGGGAACTTCAGTGAAGGGCGCAAATGGGGAGGTGTTAACAAGTAGTGGGGATGTGAGAAGGAGATGGAGAGAGTATTTTGAAGGTTTGTTAAATGTGTTTGTCGATAGAGTGGCAGATATAGGGTGTCTTGGGCGAGGTGGTGTGCAAAGTGAGAGGGTTAGGGAAAATGATTTGGTAAACAGAGAAGAGGTAGTAAAAGCTTTGCGGAAGATGAAAGCCGGCAAGGCAGCAGGTTTGGATGGTATTGCAGTGGAATTTATTAAAAAAGGGGGTGACTGTATTATTGACTGGTTGGTAAGGTTATTTAATGTATGTATGACTCATGGTGAGGTGCCTGACGATTGGCGGATTGCGTGCATAGTGCCTTTGTACAAAGGCAAAGGGGTTAAGAGTGAGTGCTCAAATTACAGAGGTATAAGTTTGTTGAGTATTCCTGGCACATTATATGGGAGGGTATTGATTGGGAGGGTGAAGGCATGTACAGAGCATCAGATTGGGGAAGAGCAGTGTGGTTTCAGAAGTGGTAGAGGATGTGTGGATCAGGTGTTTGCTTTGAAGAATGTATGTGAGAAAAGCTTAGAAAAGCAAATGGATTTGTATGTAGCATTTATGGATCTGGAGAAGGTATATGATAGAGTTGATAGAGATGCTCTGTGGAAGGTATTAAGAGTATATGGTGTGGGAGGCAAGTTGTTAGAAGCAGTGAAAAGTTTTTATCGAGGATGTCAGGCATGTGTACGTGTAGGAAGAGAGGAAAGTGATTAGTTCTCAGTGAATGTAGGTTTACGGCAGGGGTGTGTGATGACTCCATGGTTGTTTAATTTGTTTATTGATGGGGTTGTTAGGGAGGTAAATGCAAGAGATTTGGAAAGAGGGGCAAGTATGAAGTCTGTTGGGGATGAGAGGGCTTGGGAAGTGAGTCAGTTGTTGTTCGCTGATGATACAGCGCTGGTGCCTGATTCATGTGAGAAACTGCAGAAGCTGGTGACTGAGTTTGGTAAAGTGTGTGAAAGAAGAAGGTTAAGAGTAAATGTGAATAAGAGCAAGGTTATAAGGTACAGTAGGGTTGAGGGTCAAGTCAATTGGGAGGTAAGTTTGAATGGAGAAAAACTGGAGGAAGTGAAGTGTTTTTGATATCTGGGAGTGGATCTGGCAGCGAATGGAACCATGGAAGCGGAAGTGGATCATAGGATGGGGGAGGGGGCGAAAATCCTGGGAGCCTTGAAGAATGTGTGGAAGTCGAGAACATTATCTCGGAAAGAAAAATGGGTATGTTTGAAGGAATAGTGGTTCCAACAATGTTGTATGGTTGCGAGGCGTGGGCTATGGATAGAGTTGTGCGCAGGAGGATGGATATGCTGGAAATGAGATGTTTGAGGACAATGTGTGGTGTGAGGTGGTTTGATCGAGTAAGTAACGTAAGGGTAAGAGAGATGTGTGGAAATAAAAAGAGAGTGGTTGAGAGAGCAGAAGAGGGTGTTTTGAAATGGTTTGGGCACATGGAGAGAATGAGTGAGGAAAGATTGACCAAGAGGATATATGTGTCGGAGGTGGAGGGAACGAGGAGAAGTGGGAGACCAAATTGGAGGTGGAAAGATGGAGTGAAAAAGATTTTGTGTGATCGGGGCCTGTACATGCAGGAGGGTGAAAGGAGGCCAAGGAATAGAGTGAATTGGATCGATGTGGTATACCGGGGTTGACCTGCTGTCAGTGGATTGAATCAGGGCACGTGCAGCGTCTGAAGGAAACCATGGAAAGATGTGTAGGTATGTATGTTTGCGTGTGTGGACGTATGTATATACATGTGTATGGGGGTGGATTGGGCCATTTCTTTCGTCTGTTTCCTTGCGCAACCTCGCAAACGCGGGAGACAGCGACAAAGCAAAAAAAAAAAAAAATATTTATTTTACTTTGTCCTTGTCTCCCGCGTTCGCGAGGTAGCGCAAGGAAACAGAGGAAAGAATGGCCCAACCCACCCACATAAACATGTATATACATACACGTCCAAACCCGCAAATATACATACCTATACATCTGAATGTACACATATGTATATACACACACAGACATATACATATATATATATATATATATATATATATATATATATGTACATAATTCATAATCTCTGACTTTATTCCCATCACCACCCCACCACACATGGAATAACAACCCCCTCCCCCCTCATGTGTGCGAGGTAGCGCTAGGCAAAGACAACAAAATGCCCCATTCGCTCACACTCAGTCTCTAGATGTCATGTCATAATACACCAAAACCACACCTCCCTTTCCACATCCCGGCCCCACATCAATTTCCATGGTTTACCTCAGACGCTTCATATGCCCTGGTTCCATCCATTGACAGCTCGTCGACCCCGGAATACTACATCGTTCCAATTCACTCTATTCCTTGTACGCCTTTCACCCTCCTGCATGTTCAAGCCCCGATCACTCAAAATCTTTTCACTCCATCTTTCCACCTTCAATCTGGTCTCCCACTTTTCCATTCCCTCCACCTCTGACACATATCTCCTCTTGGTCAATCTTTCCTCAATCATTCTCTCCATGTGGCCAAACCATTTCAAAACACCCTCTTCTGCTCTCTCAACCACATTCTTTTTATTTCCACACATCTCTTTTACCCTTACATTACATACTCGATCAAACCAAATCACACCACATATTGCCCTCCAAAATCTCATTTCCAACACATCCACCCTCTGGCGCACGACTCTATCCATAGCTCACGAATCGCAGCAATACATCATTGTTGGAACCACTATTCCTTCAAACATTCCCATTTTTGCTTTTCCAGATAATGTTCTTGACTTCCAAACATTCTCCGAGGCTCTCAGAATTTTCGCCCCCTTCCCCACTTTATGATTCACTTCCACTTCCATGGTTCCATCCGCTGCCAGATACACTCCCAGATATCTAAAACACTTTAATACCTCCAGTTTTTCTCCATTCAAACTTGCCTCCCAATTGACTTGACCCCCAACCCTACTTTACGTAATAACCTTGCACTTATTCACATTTACTCTTAACTTTCTTCTTTCACACACTTTACCAGACTCAGTCACCAGCTTCTGCAGTTTCTCACATGAATCAGCCATCAGCGCTGTATCATCCACAACAGACTGCATGCTTGCCCCTCTTTCCAAAACTCTTGCATTCACCTCCCTAACAACCCCATCCATAAACAAATTAAACAACCATCGAGACATCACACAACCCTACCGCAAAACTACATTCACTGAGAACCAATCACTTTCCTTTCAACCTACACGTACACATGCCTTACATTCTCGATAAAAACTTTTCACTGCTTCTAACAACTTGCCTCCCATACCATATACTCTTAATACCTTCCACAGAGCATCTCTATCAGCTCTGTCATATGCCTTCTCCAGATCCATAAATGCTACATACAAATCCATTTGCTTTTCTAAATATTTCTCACATACATTCTTCAAAGCAAACACCTGATCCACACATCCTATACCACTTCTGGAACAACACTACTCTTCTCCAATCTGATGCTCTGTACATGGGTATGTTTGAAGGAATAGTGGTTCCAACAATGTTGTATGGTTGCGAGGCATGTGCTATGTATAGAGTTGTGCGCAAGAGGATGGATGTGCTGGAAATGAGATGTTTGAGGACAATGTGTGGTGTGAGGTGGTTTGATCGAGTAACTAACGTAAAGGTAAGAGAGATGTGTGGAAATAAAAAGACCGTGGTTGAGAAAGCAGAAGAGGGTGTTTTGAAATGGTTTGGGCACATGGAGAGAATGAGTGGGGAAAGATTGACCAAGAGGATATATGTGTCAGAGGTGGAGGGAACGAGGAGAAGTGGGAGACAAAATTGGGGGTGGAAAGATGGAGTGAAAAAGATTTTCAGTGATCGGGGCCTTAACATGCAGGAGGGTGAAAGGCGAGCAAGGAATAGAGTGAATTGGAACGATGTGGTATACCAGGGTCGATGTGCTGTCAATGGATTGAACCAGGGCATGTGAAGCGTTTGGGGTAAACCATGGAAAGTTGTGTGGGGCCTGGATGTGGAAAGGGAGCTGTGGTTTCGGTGCGTTATTACATGACAGCTAGAGACTGAGTGTGAACGAATGGGGCTTTTGGTGTCTTTTCCTAGCGCTACCTCGCACACATGAGGGGTAAGGGGATTGTTATTCCATGTGTGGCGGGGTAGCGATGGGAACAAATAAAGGCAGACAGTATGAATTATATACATGTGTATATATGTATATGTCTGTGTGTGTATATATATGTGAACATTAAGATGTATAGGTATGTATATTTGCGTGTCTGGACGAGAATGTATATACATGTGTATGATGGCGGGTTGGGCCATTCTTTCGTCTGTTTCCTTGCGCTACCTCGCTAACGCGGGAGACAGCGACAAAGCAAAATAAATAGAAATAAAATATATATATACGTGTATATATATATATATATATATATATATATATATATATATATATATATATATATATTTTTTTTTTTTTTTTCATACTATTCGCTATTTCCCGCATTAGCGAGGTAGCGTTAAGAACAGAGGACTGGGCCTTTGAGGGAACATCCTCACTTGGCCCCCTTCTCTCTTCCTTCTTTTGGAAAATGAAAAACGAGAGGGGAGGATTTCCAGCCCCCCGCTCCCTTCCCTTTTAGTCGCCTTCTACGACACGCAGGGAATACGTCGGAAGAATTCTTTCTCCCCTATCCCCAGGGATATATATATATATATATATATATATATATATATATATATATATATATATATATATATATATATATATATGTATATATATATATATATATATATATCTTTTCTTTCTTTCAAACTATTCACCATTTCCCGCGTTAGCGAGGTAGCGTTAAGAACAGAGGACTGGGCCTTTTTTGGAATATCCTCACCTGGCCCCCCCTGTTCCTTCTTTTGGAAAATCAAAAAAAAAAAATAACGAGAGGGGAGGATTTCCAGCCCCCCGCTCCCTCCCTTTTTAGTCGCCTTCTACGACACGCAGGGAATACGTGGGAAGTATTCTTAATCCCCTATCCCCAGGGATAATATATATATATATATATATATATATATATATATATATATATATATATATATATATATATATATATATTTTCTTTTTTTGCTTTGTTGCTGTCTCCCGCGTTTGTGAGGTAGCGCAAGGAAACAGACGAAAGAAATGGCCCAACCCACCCCCATACACACGTATATACATACGTCAAAACACGGAAATATACATACCTACACAGCTTTCCATGGTTTACCCCAGACGCTTCACATGCCCTGATTCAATCCACTGAGAGCACGTCAACACCGGTATACCACATCGATCTAATTCACACTATTCCTTGCCCTCCTTTTACCCTCCCGCATGTTCAGGCCCCGATCACACAAAATCTTTTTCACTCCATCTTTCCACCTCCAATTTGGTCTCCCACTTCTCCTCGTTCCCTCCACCTCCGACATATATATCCTCTTGGTCAATCTTTCCTCACTCATTCTCTCCATTTGCCCAAACCACTTCAAAACACCCTCTTCTTCTCTCTCAACCACGTTCTTTTTATTTCCACTCATCTCTCTTACCCTTACGTTACTTACTCGATCAAACCACCTCACACCACATAGTGTCCTCAAACATCTCATTTCCAGCTCATCCATCGTCCTGCGCACAACTCTATACATAGCCCATGCCTCGCCACCATACATCATTGTTGGAACCACTATTCCTTCAAACATACCCATTTTTGCTTTCCGAGATAATGTTCTCGACTTCCACACATTCTTCAAGGCTCCCAGGATTTTCGCCCCCTCCCCCACCCTATGATCCACTTCCGCTTCCATGGTTCCATCCACTGCCAGATCCACTCTCAGATATCTAAAACACTTTACTTCCTCCAGTTCTTCTCCATTGAAAGTTATCTCCCAATTGACTTGACCCTCAACCCTATTGTACGTAATTACCTTGCTCTTATTCACATTTACTCTTAACTTTCTTCTTTCACACACTTTACCAAACTCAGTCACCAGCTTCTGCAGTTTCTCATATGAATCAGCCACCAGCTCTGTATCATCAGCGAACAAAAACTAACTCACTTCCCAAGCTCTCTCATCCCCAACAGACTTCATACTTGCCCCTCTTTCCAAAACTCTTGCATTCACCTCCCTAAGAACCCCATCCATAAACAAATTAAACAACCATGGAGACATCACACACCCCTGCCGCAAACCTACATTCACTAAGAATCAATCACTCTCCTCTCTTCCTACACGTACACATACCTTACATCCTCGATAAAAAGTTTTCACTGCTTCTAACAACTTTCCTCCCACACCATATATTCTTAATACCTGAGCTAGCGCAAGGAAACAGAAAAGGAATTGCTAAACCCACCCATATACACATGTATATACATAATTTCTGATACACGCACTTTTACATACGTGCAAATTCTAGCGTATACTTGCATATATGTACACAGATATTCACATATATACGCATATATACTTATTCATATATTCTTCCTTTATCCTTTCTAATGTCGCCACCCACTGCAAATTAAAGTGATATCCCCCCTTTTCCTCTAGCGGGATAGTGCCAGGAAAAGATGAGCAAAGACATCATTTGTTCACACTCAGTCTGTAGATGTCATGTGTTATGCAACAAAACCACAGCTCACTTTCCACATCCAGGTCCCACAAAACTTTTCATGGTTTACCCCAAACTCTTCACATGCCCTGGTTCCATCCATTGACAGCACGTTGACCCCGAGATGATGCATCTTTCCAATTCACTCTATTCCTTCCCCACCTTTCACCCTACTGTATTTTCAGGCCCCGATCGCTCAAAAATGCTTTGGTCCATCTTTCCACCTCCAATTTGGTCTCCCGCTTCTTCTTCCCTCCACCTATGACACATATATCCTCCGTATCAATCTTTCCTCACTCATTTTCTACATGTGCCTAAACCATTTCAACTCACCCTATTCTGCTCTCTTAACCACAGTCTTTTTATTACCATATGTCCTTCTAACCCTTTCATTACTCGATCAAACCACGTGACACTAGCTTTGTCCTCAAACATCTCATTTCCAACGCATCCACCAGTCTCAGCATAATCGTATCTATAGCCCATGTCTCCTAACCATATATCATTGTTGAAACCACTATTCACTCAAACATACCTATTATTGCTCTCTAAAATAACGTTCTCGCCTTCAACACATTCTTCACTGCTCACAGAGCTTTCGCACCCTTCTCCATCCTGTGACTCACATCCGCCTCCATCAGCTGCTAAGGCCATTCCCAGATATCTAAAACTCTTCACTTCCTCCAGTTTTTTCCATTCAAACTTACTTCCCACTTAACTTGTCCCTCAACCCTACTAAACTTAATAACTATGATCTTATTCATATCTACTCTCAACTTTTTCCTTTTACACACTTTACCAAAGTCAGTCACTAACCTCTGCAGTTTCTCAACCGAATCAGCCACAAGTACTGCATCATCAATGAACAACAACTGACTTATTTCCCAAGCCCTCTCACTACAACAACCTGCATACTTGCCCTTCTCTCCAAAACTCTTGAATTAAATTCCCTAACAACTCCATCCATAAACAAATTAAACAACCATAGAGACATCACGCACCCCTGCCGCAAACCGATATTACCTGGAAACCAATAACTTTCCTCTCTTCCTACTCGTGGTAATACTTTACATGCTTGGTAAACACTTTTCACTGCTTCTAGGAAATTACCTCGCACACGATATACTTCTAAAATCTTCCACAAAGCATCTTTATGAACCCAATCAAATGCCCTCTCCAGATCCAGAAATGCTTCATAAAAATCAATCTGATTATATAAGTATTTCTTAGAATATTATTTAAAGGAAACACCTGATCTATATATATATATATATCCTCCCCTCTCTTTTTTTTTTTAATTTTCCAAAAGAAGGACAGAGAAGGGGGCCATGGGAGGATAATCCCTCAAAGGCCCAGTCCTTTGTTCTTAACGCTACCTCGCTGACGCGGGAAATGGCGAGTAGTATGAAAAAAAAAAGGAAAAAAAAAATACATATATACATATATATATATATATATATATATATATATATATATATATATATATATATATATATATATATATAAAGTGATTGGTTCTCAGTGAATGTAGGTTTGCGGCAGGGGTGTGTGATGTCTCCATGGTTGTTTAATTTGTTTATGGATGGGGTTGTTAGGGAGGTAAATGCAAGAGTCTTGGAAAGAGGGGCAAGTATGAAGTCTATTGGGGATGAGAGAGCTTGGAAAGTGAGTCAGTTGTTGTTCGCTGATGATACAGCGCTGGTGGCGGATTCATGTGAGAAACTGCAGAAGCTGGTGACGGAGTTTGGTAAAGTGTGTGGAAGAAGAAAGTTAAGAGTAAATGTGAATAAGAGCAAGGTTATTAGGTACAGTAGGGTTGAGGGTCAAGTCAATTGGATGGTGAGTTTGAATGGAGAAAAACTGGAGGAAGTGAAGTGTTTTAGATATCTGGGAGTGGATCTGTCAGCGGATGGAACCATGGAAGCGGAAGTGGATCATAGGGTGGGGGAGGGGGCGAAAATTTTGGGAGCCTTGAAAAATGTGTGGAAGTCGAGAACATTATCCCGGAAAGCAAAAATGGGTATGTTTGAAGGAATAGTAGTTCCAACAATGTTGTATGGTTGCGAGGCGTGGGCTATGGATAGAGTTGTGCGCAGGAGGATGGATGTGCTGGAAATGAGATGTTTGAGGACAATGTGTGGTGTGAGGTGGTTTGATCGAGTAAGTAACGTAAGGGTAAGAGAGATGTGTGGAAATAAAAAGAGCGTGGTTGAGAGAGCAGAAGAGGGTGTTTTGAAATGGTTTGGGCACATGGAGAGAATGAGTGAGGAAAGATTGACCAAGAGGTTATATGTGTCGGAGGTGGAGGGAACGAGGAGAAGAGGGAGACCAAATTGGAGGTGGAAAGATGGAGTGAAAAGGATTTTGTGGTATCGGGGCCTGAACATGCAGGTGGGTGAAAGGAGGGCAAGGAATAGAGTGAATTGGAGCGATGTGGTATACAGGGGTTGACGTGCTGGCAGTGGATTGAATCAAGGCATGTGAAGCGTCCGGGGTAAACCATGGAAAGCTGTGTAGGTATGTGTATTTGCGTGTGTGGACGTGTGTATGTACATGTGTATGGGGGGGGTTGGGCCATTTCTTTCGTCTGTTTCCTTGCGCTACCTCTCAAACGCGGGAGACAGCGACAAAGTATAAAAAAAAAAAAAAAAAAATATATATATATATATATATTTTTTTTTTTTTTTTGCCGCTGTCTCCCGCGTTTGCAAGGTAGCGCAAGGAAACAGACGAAAGAAATGGCCCAACCCACCCCCATACACATGTATATACATACGTCCACACACGCAAATATACATACCTACACAGCTTTCCATGGTTTACCCCAGACGCTTCACATGCCCCGATTCAATCCACTGACAGCACGTCAACCCCGGTATACCATATCGCTCCAATTCATTCTATTCCTTGCCCTCCTTTCACCCTCCTGCATGTTCAGGCCCCGATCACACAAAATCTTTTTCACTCCATCTTTCCACCTCCAATTTGGTCTCCCTCTTCTCCTCGTTCCCTCCACCTCCGACACATATATCCTCTTGGTCAATCTTTCCTCACTCATTCTCTCCATGTGCCCAAACCATTTCAAAACACCCTCTTCTGCTCTCTCAACCACGCTCTTTTTATTTCCACACATCTCTCTCACCCTTAGATTACTTACTCGATCAAACCACCTGACACCACACATTGTCCTCAAACATCTCATTTCCAGCACATCCATCCTCCTGCGCACAACTCTATCCATAGCCCACGCCTCGCAACCATACAACATTGTTGGAACGACTATTCCTTCAAACATACCCATTTTTGCTTTCCGAGATAATGTTCTCGACTTCCACACATTCTTCAAGTCTCCCAGAATTTTCGCCCCCTCCCCCACCCTATCTCTGGGGATAGGGGAGAAAGAATACTTCCCACGTATTCCCTGCGTGTCGTAGAAGGCGACTAAAATGGGAGGCAGCGGGGGGCTGGAAATCCTCCGCTCTCGTTTTTTTTTAATTTTCCAAAAGAAGGAACAGAGGATTGGGCCAGGTGAGGGTATCCCCTCAAAATCCTAGTCCTCTGTTCTTAACGCTACCTCGCTGATGCGGGAAATGGCGAATTGTTTTAAGAAAGAAAGGAAATGATTTGGTAAACAGAGAAGAGGTAGTAAAAGCTTTGCGGAAGATGAAAGCCGTCAAGGCAGCAGATTTGGATGGTATTGCAGTGGAATTTATTAAAAAAGGGGATGAGTGTATTGTTGACTGGTTGGTAAGGTCATTTAATGTATGTATGACTCACGGTGAGGTGCCTGAGGATTGGCGGAATGCGTGCATAGTGCCATTGTACAAAGGCAAAGGGGATAAGAGTGAGTGCTCAAATTACTAAGGTATAAGTTTGTTGAATATTCCTGGTAAATTATATGGGAGGGTATTGATTGAGAGGGTGAAGGCATGTACAGAGCATCAGATTGGGGAAGAGCAGTGTGGTTTCAGAAGTGGTAGAGGATGTGTGGATCAGGTGTTTGCTTTGACGAATGTATGTGAGAAATACTTAGAAAAGCAAAGGGATTTGTATGTAGCATTTATGGATCTGGAGAAGGCATATGATAGAGTTGATAGAGATGCTCTGTGGAAGGTATTAAGAATATATGGTGTGGGAGGCAAGTTGTTAGAAGCTGTGAAAAGTTTTTATCGAGGATGTAAGGCATGTGTACGTAGAGGAAGAGAGGAAAGTGATTGGTTCTCAGTGAATGTAGGTTTACGGCAGGGGTGTGTGATGTCTCCATGGTTGTTTAATTTTTTATGGATGGGGTTGTTAGGGAGGTGAATGCAAGAGTTTTGGAAAGAGGGGCAAGTATGAAGTCTGTTGGGGATGAGAGAGCTTGGGAAGTGAGTCAGTTGTTGTTCGCTGATGATACAGCGCGGATGGTTGATTCATGTGAGAAACTGCAGAAGCTGGTGACTGAGTTTGGTAAAGTGTGCGAAAGAAGAAAGTTAAGATTAAATGTGAATAAGAGCAAGGTTATTAGGTACAGTAGGGTTGAGGGTCAAGTCAATTGGGAGGTGAGTTTTAATGGAGAAAAACTGGAGGAAGTGAAGTGTTTTAGATATCTGGGAGTGGATCTGTCAGCGGATGGAACCATGGAAGCGGAAGTGGATCATTGGGTGGGGGAGGGGGCGAAAATTCTGGGAGCCTTGAAGAATGTGTGGA
>NW_027265017.1:0-12500 GCF_036320965.1 Panulirus ornatus
AGCCAGCGGTAGCTTTTTTACCGAACCTAACTGTACACGCAGTGGTATTGGATAGAACAAAGTGCATAGGAAACGAGCAAACTTCATAGAACATAATAATCTCCAACAGCCAGGATCGAGCCCGGGACCCATGAGGGGGGCAAACTGATTGTTATATTTCTCTCTTGTGTTTCCCCTGATGATGTCAATATTACAAGGAGAAGTGCACTTGGGAACTTACCGTGTTTCATTTTCCACATGAAGTCTTGGAATAATATCTATATCTATATCTATAATATATATATATATATATAATATATATATATATATATAATAATATATATATATATATTATATATATATATTATATATAATATATATAATATATATTTTTCTTTCTTTCAACTATTCGCCATTTCCCGCATTAGGGAGGTAGCGTTAAGAACAAGGGACTGGGCCTTTGAGGAATACCCTCACCTGGCGCAATTCTCTGTTCCCTCTTTTGGAAAATTAAAAAAAAAACGAGAGGGGAGGTTTCCACCCCCCGCTCCTCCATTTTTAAAGTCGCCTTCTACGACACGCAGGGAATACGTGGGAAGTATTCTTTCTCCCCTATCCCCAGTGAAAATATATATATATATTATATATATATATATATATATATATATATATATATATATATATATATATATATATATAATATAATAATGTAGGTTTGCGCAGGGTGTGTGATGTCTCCATGGTTGTTTAATTTGTTTATGGAGGGGGTTGTTAGGGAGGTGAATGCAAGAGTTTTGGAAAGAGGGGCAAGTATGAAGTCTGTTGGGGATGAGAGAGCTTGGAAGTGAGTCAGTTGTTGTTCGCTGATGATACAGCGCTGGTGGCTGATTCATGTGAGAAACTGCAGAAGCTGGTGACTGAGTTTGGTAAAGTGTGTGAAAGAAGAAAGTTAAGAGTAAATGTGAATAAGAGCAAGGTTATTAGGTACAGTAGGGTTGAGGGTCAAGTCAATTGAGAGGTAAGTTTGAATGTAGAAAAACTGGAGGAAGTAAAGTGTTTTAGATATCTGGGAGTGGATCTGGCAGCGGATGGAACCATGGAAGCGGAAGTGGATCATAGGGTGGGGGAGGGGGCGAAAATCCTGGGAGCCTTGAAGAATGTTTGGAAGTCGAGAACATTATCTCGGAAAGCTAAAATGGGTATGTATGAAGGAATAGTGGTTCCAACAATGTTGTATGGTTGCGAGGCGTGGGCTATGGATAGAGTTGTGCGCAGGAGGATGGATGTGCTAGAAATGAAATGTTTGAGGACAATGTGTGGTGTGAGGTGGTTTGATCGAGTAAGTAACGTAAGGGTAAGAGAGGTGTGTGGAAATAAAAAGAGCGTGGCTGAGAGAGCAGAAGAGGGTGTTTTGAAATGGTTGGGGCACATGGAGAGAATGAGTGAGGAAAGATTGACCAAGAGGATAATGTGTCGGAGGTGGAGGGAACGAGGAGAAGTGGGAGACCAAATTTGAGGTGGAAAGATGGAGTGAAAAAGATTTTGTGTGATCGGGGCCTGAACATGCAGGAGGTTGAAAGGAGGGCAAGGAATAGAGTGAACTGGATCGATATGGTATACCGGGGTTGACGTGCTGTCAGTGGATTGAATCAGGGCATGTGAAGCGTCTGGGGTAAACCATGCAAAGCTGTGTAGATATGTATATTTGCGTGTGTGGACGTATGTATATACATGTGTATGGGGGTGGGTTGGGCCATTTCTTTCGTCTGTTTCCTTGCGCTACCTCGCAAACGCGAGAGACAGCGACAAAAAAAAAAAAAAAATATATATATATATATATATATATATATATATATATATGTATATATATATATATATATATATATATATATATATATATATATATATATTCTATTTCATTTATTATACTCTTTCGCTGTCTTCCGCGTTAGCGAGGTACTGCGAGGAAACAGGCGAAAAGACTGGCCCAACCCACCCACATACACATGTAAATACATACACTTCTACCCACACGCAAACATATACCTATGCATTTCAACGTATACATATATATACGTACGCAGACATATATATATATATATATATATATATATATATATATATATATATATATATATTATCCCTGGGGATAGGGGAGAAAGAATACTTCCCACGTATTCCCTGCGTGTCGTAGAAGGCGACTAAAAGGGGAGGGAGCGGGGGGCTGGAAATCCTCCCCTCTCGTTTTTTTTTTTTTTTAATTTTCCAAAAGAAGGAACAGAGAATTGGGCCAGGTGAGGGTATTCCCTCAAAGGCCTAGTCCTCTGTTCTTAACGCTACCTCGCTAATGCGGGAAATGGCGAATAGTTTGAAAGAAAGAATATATATATATATATATATATATATATATATATATATATATATATATATATATATATATATACACATGTACATAATTCATACTTCCTGCCTTTATTCATTCTCGTCGCCACCCCGAAACACATGAACTGACAACCCCCTCCCCCCCGAATGCGCGCGAGGTAGCGCTAGGAAAAGACAACAAATTCCACATTCGTTCACACTCAATCTCTAGCTGTCATGTATAATGCACCGAAAACACAGCTCCCTTTTGCACATTCAGGCCCTACAGAACCTTTCAAGGTTTACCCCACTATTCCTTCAAAGATATCCATTTTTGCTTTCCCAGATGGTGTTCTCGCCTTCCACACATTTTTCAACGCTCCCAGAACTTTCACCCCCTCCCCTAGCCTGTGATTCACTTCCTCTTTCATGGTTCCATCCGATGCCAAATCCACTCCCAGATATCTAAAACACTTTACTTCCTACAGTTTTTCTCCATTCAGTCTTACCTCCCAGTTGACTTGTCCCTCAAGCCTACTGAACCTAATAACCTTGCTCTTATTTACACTTAATCTCCGCTTCCTACTTTCACACACTTTATCAAACTCAGTCACCAGCTTCTTCAGTTTCTCACCAGAATCAGCCGATAGCGCTGTATCATCAGCGAACAATTGACTCACTTCCCAAGCCCTGTCATCCACAGCAGACTGCATAATTAACCCTCTCTCCAAAACTCTTGCATTCACCTCCCTAACAACCCCATCCATAAACAAATCAAAGAGCCATGGAGACATCACGCACCCTTGCCGCAAACCACCATTCACTGAGAAGCAATCACTTTTATTCTCTTCCTGCACGCACACATGCCTTACATTCTCGATAAAAACTTTTCACTGCTTCTAGCAACCTTCCTCCCACACCATATACTCTTAATACCTTCCTCAGAGTATCTCTATCAACTCTTTCATATGCCTTCTCCAGATCCATGAATGCTACATACAAATCCATTTGCTTTTCTAAGTATTTCTCACATACATTTTTCAAAGCAAACTCCTGATCCACACATCATCTACAACTTCAGAAACCACACTGCTCTTCCCCAATCTGATGCTCTATACATGCTTTCACCCTCTCAGAAAATACCCTCTCATATCATTTCCCAGGATTACTCAATAAACATTTATATATATCTGTATTTTGAGCACTCTCGTTTATCCCCTTTGCCTTTGTACAATGGCACTATGCATGAATTGCGAAAATCCTCAAGCACTTCAATATGAGTCTTTTTTTTTTTTTTTTGCTTTGTCGCTGTCTCCAGCGTTTGCGAGGTAGCGCAAGGAAACAGACGAAAGAAATGGCCCAACCCACCCCCATACACATGTATATACATACGTCCACACACGCAAATATACATACCTACACAGCTTTCCATGGTTTACCCCAGACGCTTCACATGCCCTGATTCAATCCACTGACA
The DNA here is from genome assembly GCF_036320965.1 of Panulirus ornatus. Taxonomy (NCBI): domain Eukaryota; kingdom Metazoa; phylum Arthropoda; class Malacostraca; order Decapoda; family Palinuridae; genus Panulirus; species Panulirus ornatus. The sequence continues at coordinate 3,818 of NW_027265017.1, forward strand.
GCACGTCAACCCCGGTATACCACATCGATCCAATTCACTCTATTCCTTGCCCTCCTTTCACCCTCCTGCATGTTCAGGCCCCGATCACACAAAATCTTTTTCACTCCATCTTTCCATCTTTTGGTCTCCCACTTCTCCTCGTTCCCTCCACCTCCTACACATATATCCTCTTGGTCAATCTTTCCTCACTCATTCTCTCCATGTGCCCAAACCATTTCAAAACACCCTCTTCTGCTCTCTCAACCACGCTCTTTTTATTTCCACACATCTCTCTTACCCTTACGTTACTTACTCGATCAAACCACCTCATACCACACATTGTCCTCAAACATCTCTTTTCCAGCACATCCATCCTCCTGCGCACAACTCTATCCATAGCCCACGCCTCGCAACCATACAACATTGTTGGAACCACTATTCCTTCAAACATACCCATTTTTGCTTTCCGAGATAATGTTCTCGACTTCCACACATTCTTCAAGGCCCCCAGAATTTTCGCCCCCTCCCCCACCCTATGATCCACTTCCTCTTCCATGGTTCCATTCGCTGCCAGATCCACTCCCAGATATCTAAAACACTTTACTTCCTCCAGTTTTTCTCCATTCAAACTTACCTCCCAATTGACTTGACCTTCAACCCTACTGTACCTAATAACCTTGCTCTTATTCACATTTACTCTTAACTTTCTTCTTTCACACACTTCACCAAACTCAGTCACCAGCTTCTGCAGTTTCTCACATGAATCAGCCACCAGCGCTGTATCATCAGCGAACAACAACTGACTCACTTCCCAAGCTCTCTCATCCCCAACAGACTTCATACTTGCCCCTCTTTCCAAAACTCTTGCATTCACCTCCCTAACAACCCCATCCATAAACAAATTAAACAACCATGGAGACATCACACACCCCTGCCGCAAACCTACATTCACTGAGTCATACATATATCAAATATCGTTACCACCAGTCACCAACACAGTCACCCACTTTCTTGATAAATTCCACTATTATACCATGCAAAACTGCCTCCTTGCAGTTTTTCATTTTCCGCAAAGCTTTCACTAAATCTTCTCTGTTTACCAAATCATTCTCCCTAACCCTCTGACTTCGCACACCACCTCGACCAAAACACCCTGTAACTGCCACTCTATCATCTAACACATTCAACAAACCAAAATACTTACTCCATCTCCTCCTCACATCACCACTACTTGTTATCACATCCCCATTAGCCCCCTTCACCAATGTTCCCATTTGTTCTTTTGTCTTAGCACTTCATTTACCTCTTTCCAAAACATTATTTTATTCTCCCTAAAATTTAATGATACTCTCTCATCCCAACTCTCATTTGCCCTCTTTTTCACCTCTTGCACCTTCCTCTTGACCTCCTGCCTCTTTCTTTTATATATCTCCCAGTCATTTGGATTCTTTCCCTGCAGAAATCGTCCAAATGCCCCTCTCTTCTCTTTCACTAATAATCTTACCTCTTCATCCCACCACTCACTACCCTTTCTAATCTCCCCACCTCCGACGCTTCTCGTACCGAAAGCATCTTTTGCGCAAGCCATCACTGATTCCCTAAATACATCCCACTCTTCATCCACTCTCCTTACGTGCTTTGCTCTAACCTTTTTCCATTCTGCACTCAGTCCCTCTTGGTACTTCCTCACACAAGTCTCCTTCCCAAGCTCACTCACTCTCACTACTCTCTTCACCCCAACATTCTCTCTTCTTTTCTGAAAACCTCAGCAAATTTTAATCTTCGCCTCCAAAAGATAATGATCAGACATTCCTCCAGTTGCACCTCTCAGCACCTTATTACCCAAAAATCTCTCTTTCGCGCATCTATCAATTAACATGTAATCCAACAATACTTTCTGGCCATATCTCCAACTCACATACGTATACTTATGTATATCTCTCCTTTTAAACCAGGTATTCCCAATCAACAGTCCTTTTTTAGCACACAAATGTAGAAGCTCTTTACCATATCCATTTACAACACTGAACACCCCATGTATATTAATTATTCCCTGAACTGCCACATTACTCACCTTTGCATTTAAATCACCCATCACTATAACCCGTTCTCGTGAATCAAAACTACTAACACACTCACTCAGCTGCTCCCAAAACACTTGCCTCTCACGATCTCTCTTCTCATGCTCAGGTGCATAGACACCAATAATCACCTATCTCTATCCATCCACTTTTAGTTTTACCTATGTCAATCTAGAGTTTCCTTTCTTACACTCCTTCACATACCCCAACCGTTTCTGTTTCAGGAGTATTGCTACTCCTTCCCTTGCCCTTGTCATCTCACCAACCACTGACCTAACTCCCAAAACATTTCCAAATCACTCTTCTCCTTTACAATTGACCATCGTTTCACTCAGAGCCAAAACATCCAGGTTCCTTTCCTCAAACATACTATCTATCTCTCCTTGTTTCTCATCTTGGTTACATCCACGCACATTTAGACACCGCAATCTGAGCCTTCGAGGAGGATGAGCCCTCCCCGCGTGACTCCTTACTCTGTTTCCCCTTGATTGTCCAAAATCACATGTTTATCAAATGGCGTCCTAGCTTCGTCTCTTCGATGTATATCGACTGACTGTTATATTCTGTCTTGTGTCTCCCCTGATGATGTGATTTTTACACGAAAGTGCACTTGGGAGTTTATCGTGTTTCATTCTCTCCTTGGATTCATAGGAATATATATATAATATATATATAAAAATATATATATAATATATATATATATATATATATATATATTCTTCTTTCTTTAAACTATTTGCCATTTCCCGCGTTGGCGAGGTAGCGTTAAGAACAGAGGACGGGGCCTTTTTTGGAATAATCCTCACCTGGCCCCCTCTGTTCCTTCTTTTGGAAAATTAGAAAAAAAAAAACGAGAGGGGGGGATTTCCAGCCCCCCGCTCCCTCCCCTTTTAGTCGCCTTCTACGACACGCGGGGAATACGTGGGAAGTATTCTTAATCCCCTACCCCCCAGGATAATATAAAATATATATATTTATATATATATATATATATATATATATATATAATATATATATATATATATATATATATATATATATATATATTATATATATATATATATATATATATATATATTTCATGTGTGGCGGGGCAGCGGCGGAAATGAATAAAGGCAGCAATTATGATTTTTTACGCGTATATATATATAATATTTATATATATAATATATATTATATATATATATATATATATATATATATATATATATATATATATATATATATATATACAAATATACATATATATTTTATATATATATATATATATATATATATATATATTATAATATATAATATAATATAATATATATATATATATATATATAACACGTAAAAAAATCATAATTGCTGCCTTTATTCATTTCGCCGCTGCCCCGCCACACATGAAATGACACCCCCCCTTCCCCCGCACGTGCGGTAGGTAGAGCTAGGAAAAGACAACAAATGACACATTCGTTCCCATTCAGTCTCTACCTCTCATGCATAATGCACTGAAACCACAGCTCCCTTTCCACTTCCATGCCCAACAAATCTATCCATGGTTTACTCAGACGCTTCATATGCCCCGGTTCAGTCCATTGACAGCACTTCGACCCAAGTACACCACATCGTTCCACTTCATCTTATTCCTTGCATGCCTTTAACCCTACAGTATTTTGAGGCCTTGATCGCTCAAAATCTTTTATACTTCATCCTTCTACCTCCTATTTGGTCTCCCACTTCTCCTCGTTCCTTCACCTCTAACATATTATCCTCTTTGCCATTCTTTCCCCACTCATTCTCTCCATGTGACCAAAGCACTTCAATTCACCTCCTATACTCTCTCAACCACACTTTTTTTTTACTACGACACATCTCTCTCATCCTTTCATTACTTACTCGATGAAACCACCTCACACCATATCTTGTCCTCAAGCATCTTATTTGCAGCACATCCACCCTCCTCCGCACAAAATTATCTATAGCCCATGCCTCGTAAGCAATATAACATTGATGGAACCACTATTCCTTCAAACATACATTCTTCAACGCTCCCAGAACCTTCGCCCCCTCCCCCACACTGCTCTTATTCTCTTTTACTCTCAGTTTTCTGTTTCACACACTTTACCAACGGTTTCCTCACCCGAAATTACCCGAACCCAGCGCTGTATCATCACGAACAGCAACTGACTCACTTAGAAGCACTCTCATCCACAACAGACTGCATACTTGCCCCCTCCTACAAAATCTTGCATTCACCTCCCTAACAACCTCATCCATAAAGAAAATGAAACAACCACCGAGACATCACGCCCCTGCCGGCAAACCAACATTCACTAGGAACCATCACTTTACTCTCTTTCTACTTGTACACATGCCTTACATCCTGATAAAAACTTTTCAGTACTTCTACCAACATACCTCTCACAATATATACTCTTAATACTTGGCAAAGAGCATCTCTATCAACTCTATCGTAAGCTACATACAAATCCATCTGTTTTACAGTGTATTTCTCACATACATTTTTTTAAAGCAAACACCTGATCCACACATCCTTTACCACTTCTGAAAGCACACTGCTTTTCCCCAATCTGAAGCTCTGTCTCAATAGCCTCCAACATAATTTCCCAGGAATACTCAACAAACTTACACCTCTGTAATTCAAACACTCACCTTTATCCCTTTTGCTTTTTATACAGTGCACAAATGCATGCATTTCGCCAATCCTCATGTATATCATATTAACCATACATTTTTAGATATTCTCACCAACCATTCAACCAAACAATCACCCCCCATTTTTCAATAATTTTCGCTGCAATACTATCCAAACTCGTAGCCTTGCTGGCTTGCAAAGCTTTCAATACCACTTCTCAGCTAATCAAACCATTCCTAAACCCTTGCACTTCGCACATCACATAGACCAAAACACCCTATATCTGCCACTCTATAATCAAACAAATTCAACAAACCAATAAATTCCAATCTATCTCCCTCTCACTTCACCATATATATATATTATATATATATATATATATATATATATATATATATATATATATATATATATAAAATATATATATATATATATATAATATATATATGTATTTATATATATATATATATATATAATATAATTTATAATGTTGGAAAAGATCAAAATTTGCGCGTGATCAAGGAATATTCCTATGAGTCCACGGGGAAAATTATGATGAGTTTGAGAAGATATATTACTATTGGATCTAAGTTAAAGTACCCTAGATCTTTCATTGATAAATCCCTTAAGTTAGCAAAGAAATCATTTAGAAAGTTGAGACCCAAACCTTCCATTGACACCAACAACTTTTTGTTCTCCTTTTTAATAATAATTCACTTTGCTTCCCATGTTGCTTAAATCCTTTAATGTGAATGTTGCCTTTTGCAACAATAATACTATAAAGAATATCTTAATCAGGAATTCACCAGAAAATTCTCTTGGATGCATCAATAAAGTGCCTTTTGGAATCTGTGATAAATTTATGTGGTGAGACTGTAGAATCTTTCTGTTAGACCTTAAGCAACATAAATAAAGTATAAGAACGGGACAAGAAATCAAATGCCTTGTTTAATCACGTTAAAACTATGATCATTGTATTGATCGGAGTAACGCCCCCCCTCAGTTATTAACAATAACTCTATTACCAAGAGAAATATCATTGAATCTTCTATCATTGAATACCAAAAAATAAAATCTTAATATTATTGAAGGTCTATACAAATTAGATAACTTTATTGTTGATAAAATTTGTAAAATGATAAGTTTAGGAAGCTCGTTGTATATGTTGGACAATCACATTTTACCAAATGACGTCTTAGCTTGGTCTCTTCGATATATATCATCTGACATGTTATATATTTCTCTCTTTGTGCCTCCTCATGAATGATGTGATTATTACACGAAGGTGCACTTAAGAACTTAACGTGTTTCATTTTCCCTGTGGACTCATAGATATATAAATATATATATAATATATATATATATATATATATATATATATAAATATATATATATATATATTATATATATAATATATATATATATAATATATATATAATATAAATATATTATATATTATTCCCTGGGGATGGGAAAGAATACTTCCCACGTATTCCTGCGTGTCGTAGAAGGCGACTAAAAGGGAAGGGAGCGGGGGGGCTGGAAATCCTCCCCTCTCGTTTTTTTTTTTTTTTTTTCCAAAAGAAGGAACAGAGGAGAGGTCCAGGTGAGGATATTCCCTCAAAGGCCCAGTCCTCTGTTCTTAACCTCACCTCGCTATCGCGGGAAATAGCAATAGTTAAAAAAAATATATATATAATATATATATATATATATATATATAATTATATATATAATATATATATATCATATATATATATAAACTAAAGGCAGACAGTTTGAATTGTGTGATGGTAAAAATGTATGGTGTCTGTGTGTGTGTACATATATGTGTACAATTGAGATGTATGGGGTATGCATATTTTGCGTGGTGTGGACGTGTATGTATATACATGTGTATGGGGGTGTGTTGGGCCATTTCTTTCGTCTGTTTCCCCGCGCTACCTCGCAAACGCGGGAGACAGTGACAAAGCAAAATAAATAAATAAAATAAATAAATATATATATATATATAGTATATAAATATATAAATATATATATATATATATATATATATATATATATATATAAATATATATATATAATATATATAAACATTTAATTTATTTTATTTATTATTTTGCTTTGTCACTTTTCTCCCGCGTTTGCGAGGTAGCGCAAGGAAACAGACGAAAGAAATGGCCCAACCCCCCCATAACACATGTATATACATACACGTCCACACACGCAAATATGCATACCCCCTACATCTCAATGTACACATATAGTACACACACACAGACACATACATATATACACATGCACACAATTCAACTGTCTGCCTTTATTCATTCCCATACGCCACCACGCCACACATGGAATAACATCCCCCTCCCCCCTCATGTGTGCGAGGTAGCGCTAGTGAAAAGACAACAAAGGCCCCCATTCATTCACACTCAGTCTCTAGCTGTCATGCAATAATGCCCGAAACCACAGCTCCCTTTCACACCAGGCCCCACACAACTTTCCATGGTTTACCCCAGACGCTTCACAATGCCCTGATTCAATCCATTGACAGCACGTCGACCCGGTATACCACATCGATCCATTCACTCTATTCCTTGCCCGCCTTTCACCCTCCTGAATGCTCAGCCCCGATCACTCAAAATCTTTTTCACTCCATCTTTCCACATCCAATGTTGGTCTCGCCACTTCTCCTCGCCCACATATATCCTCTTGGTCAATTTTTTCCTCACTCATTCTCTCCATGTGCCCAAACATATTCAAAACACCCTCTCAGCTCTCTCAACCACGCTCTTTTTATTCCACACTCTCTCTTACCCTTACATTACTTACTCGATCAAACCACCTCACACCACATATTGTCTTCAAACATCTCATTTCTATCACATCCACCCTCCTGCACGCAACTCTATCCATAGCCCACGACTCGCAACCATACAACATGTTGGAACCACTATTCCTTCAAACATACCCATTTTTGCTTTCCGAGATAATGTTCTCGACTTCCAAACATTCTCATGGCTCCCAGAATTTTCGCCCCCTCCCCCACACTATGATTCACTTCCGCTTCCATGGTTCCATCCGTTGCCAGATCCAATCCCAGATATCAAAAACACTTTACTTCCTCCAGCTTTTCTCCATTCAAACTTACCTCCCAATTGACTTGACCCTCAACCCAAACTGTACCTAATAACCTTGCTCTTATTCACATTTACTCTTAACTTTCTTCTTTCACACACTTTTACCAAACTCAGTCACCAGCTTCTGCAGTTTCTTACATGAATCAGCCACCACGCTGTATCATCAGCGAACAACTGCCACAGCTCCCAAGCTCTTTCATCCACAGCAGACTGCATACTTGCCCCTCTCTCCAAAACTCTTGCATTCACCTCCCTAACAACCCATCCATAAACAAATTAAACAACCATGGAGACATCACAAACACCCTGCCGCAAACCTACATTCACTGAGAACCATCACTTTCCTCTCTTCCTACACGTACACATGCCTTAAATCCTCGATAAAATCTTTTCACTGCTTCTAACAACTGCCTCCCACACCATATATCTTAACACCTTCCACAGAGCATCTCTATCAACTCTATCATATGCCTCTCCAGATCCATAAATGCTACATACAAATCCATTTGTTTTTCTAAGTATTTCTCACATACATTCTTCAAAGCAAATGCTTATATTGCTATATATATTTTTTTATTTTATTTTGCTTTGTCACTGTCTCCCTCGTTAGCGTAAGGAAACAGACAAAAGAATGGCCCAACCCACCCACATACACATGTATATACATAACACGTCCACACACGCAATATACATACCTATAAAATCTCAATGTACACATATTATAAACAAACACAGACATATACATATATACACATGTACATAATTCATACTCCTCTGCCTTTATCTATTCCCATCGCCACCTCGCCACACATGGAATAACAACCCCCTCACCCTCATGT
>NW_027265017.1:17500-22500 GCF_036320965.1 Panulirus ornatus
GCAATTGACTTGAACCCCTTCAACCCTACTTATAGCTAATAACCTTGCTCTTATTCACATTTACTCTTAACTTTCTTCTTTCATCACAGCCACCTTGACTAAACGCAGGCACCAGTTTTCTGCAGTTTCTCACTTGAATCAGTCAGCCCCCAGCGCTCTATCACAGCGAACAACAACTGACTCACTTCACTTCCCAAGCTTCCCTCATCCACAACAGACTGCATACTTGCCCCTCTTCCCAAAACTCTTGCAATTCCACCTCTCTAACAACCCCATCACATAAACAAATTAAACAACCATGGAGACATCACACACCCCTGGCCGCAAACCTACATTCACTGAGAAAACACAATCACTTTCCTCTCTTCTTACATGTACACATGCCTTACATCCGCGATAAAACTTTTCAATTTTTCTAGCAACTTGCCTCCCACACAAATATTCTTAAAACCTTCCACAGAGCATCTCCAATCACTCTAATCATTATGCCGTTCTCCAGATCCATAAATGCTACAAACAAATCCATTTGTTTTTCTAAGTATTTCTTTTCTCGCATACATTCTTCAAAGGAAACATCTGAATCTCACACATCCTTGACCACTTCTAGAAACCACACTGCTCTTCCCCAAGCGGATTCTCTGCTGGGGCATGCCTTCACCCCCATCAATCAATACTACCTCCCATATAATTTACCAAAAAGAACTCAACAAACTTATACCTCTGTAAATTTAAGCACTCACTCTTACTCACCCTTTGCCTTTGTAACAATGGCACTATGCAAGCATTCGCCAATCCTCAGGCACTCACCGAATGAGTCCAATACATACATTAGATAACCTTAAACTTATACCAACCAGCTCAACAACACAATCAACCCATTTTTAATAAATTCGCACTGCAATACCTCCAAACCGGGGCTGGCTTTTTAAAAAAAACCAAATGTTTAAAAGGGGGTTTTTAATCCCAAAGCTTTTTCTACCCCCCTTTCTATTTACCAAATCATTTTCCCCCTTTCCCCAAAAACCCCCCACTTTGCCCCACCACCCCCCGAAAAAACCAAAAACAAAACCCCCCAAATCTGGCACTCTATCAAACAAAAACAATTTAACAAAAACCTTTTAAAAAACTCAAACCCAAACCATCTCCTTCTCCCAAAAATCACCACTACTTGTTATCACCTCCCCCAAAAAGCCCCCCTTCCCCCAAAGTTCCCCCTTTGCCCCCCCTTTTCTTACGCACTTTTTTCCAAACCCCTTTTCCCAAAACATTTTTTTATTCCCTTTTTGAAATTTAATGATGCCCCTCAATCACAACCCCCAAAAATTTTCATTTGCCCCCCTTTTTCACCCCCTTTCAAAATTTTTTTCCCTTTTTCTTGACCTCCTGGGCCCTTTCTCTTATACCCTTTCCCCCCTCCCTTTTTAAATTTTTTTTCCCCCTGCAAAAAAAACGGGCCAAATGCCCCTCTCTTTCTCTTTTCCCAATAAACTTACTTTTTTTCTCCATCCCATCCCCCCAAACCCTTCCCCAAAAAAAAATCAAAACCCACCTCCCACGCTTCTCATGCTACAAGCTTTTTTTTGCCCCAACCCCTCACTTTCCCGCCCCTAAAAATAACCCCCTTTTCCAATTCCTCCCCCCACCTAAAAATTTCCCCTTTTCCCTTTCCTTTTTTTCTCCACCTTTTTTCCATTCGTACCAGTCTCTCCGGTACCCCTTTCCCCACACAAAAAATTTTCCTTTCCCCCAAACCACTTTACTCTCACCACTCTCTTCACCCCAAGATTCCCCTTTTCCTTTTTCTGAAAACCCCCACAAAATCTTTACTTTCCCCCTCCACAAGATCAAGAAAACAGACATCCCCGCCCCGTTTGCAGCTCTCAGGAAAATTAACATCCCAAAAATTTTCTTTTTTTTTTCGGCTTCTAAACAAATTAACACAATCCAATAAAGCCTTTTGGGGCCATCTCCCTACTTACAAAACTTTACTTGGTATATTTCGCTTTTTTAAAAACCTGGTATTTTCCCCCAAACACCAGTTCCCTTTTTTTTCCCGCACAAAAAATTTTATAAGCTCTTCATTTCCATTTTTCAAAAAAACGGAATCCCATTTTTTTATGTATACCAAAATTTTTTCCCTCAAAAACTGCCACATTAATCACCTTTTCATTTTAAATCACACCTTTCCCCAAACCCCCGGGGGGGTTGTGCATCAAAAAAACCCAAATAACACACTCATTCAAATTGCTCCCAAAAAACACTTTTGCCCCCTCAGTTTTTTTTTTTTTTCTCCTCATGCCCAGGTGCATAGCACCTATAATTTAAATCAAACCCCTCTCTCCCCCATCCCCTTCCCCCTTTCCCCGGTTTTTTTATTTAAAACCCCTAAACAATCTAGAAATTTTTTTTCCTTATACCCTATCCCCAAACCCCCCCCCCCAAATTTTTTATTCAGGAGTATGCCCTTTTTCCCTTTCCCTTTTCCCCTTTTCCCCTGGGTCCTCCCTCCCCAATCCCTACTTTAAGCTTTCCCCAAGACATTACCAAAACCCCCCCTCCCCCCAACCCCCCTATAACCTTAGGCTTCGTTTCCAAAATCAGAGGCCAAAACAAAAAAAAAAAAATAAAATAAATTATAAATAAATAAATTTAAAAAAAAATATATAAAATAATATAAATATAAAATATATATTATATAAAATAAAAATTTTTTAAAATATATATATATTTAGTAAATATAAAATAAATATATATAAATATATATAAATATATTATATATAATATAATTTTAAAAAAAAAGCCTCACCCACACTACCCCCAACCCAACAACCCCACACCCCTACACCAAACCCAAAAACACCCACACACACCAACTACACCACACGCACACACACACACACACACAAAAAAAAAAAAAAAAAATAAAAAACCACCCACATCTCCCATCATCCCGCGTTACGCTCTGATCGCTTTCCGCACAGACGCGTGCGCCAATCGGCGGGTCCCTCCCCACTTGGCTTGATTGGCCGTCACCTCTCAGTTCACTTCTTTTGGAAAATAAAACGGAGGGAGGATTTCCAGCCCCCCGCTTCCTTCCCTTTCAGTCGCCTTCTACGACAGCCAGGGAATACGTGGAAGTATTCTTGTCTCCCCTATCCCCAGGGATGAATAATAATATATAATATATATATATATATATATATATATATATATCTATATATATATATATATATATATATATATATATATATATATATAGATATATATATATCTATATATATATAATAGATATATATTTTTTTTTTTTTTTTTTTTTTTTATACTTGTCGCTCTCCCCGTTTTGCGAGGTAGCGCATGGAACAGACGAAAGAAAGTTGGCCCAACCCCCCCCACCCATACCCCTGTACATACAAACGTCCACACACGCCAATATACATAACCTAACACAGCTTTCCTGGTTTACCCCAGACGCTTCACATGCCTTGCTTCATCCACTGACAGCACGTCAACCCCTGTATACCACATGAACTCCAATTCACTCAGGGGGGGGGGGGGGGGGGGGGGGGGGGGGTGGGGGGGGGGGGGGGGGGGAGTTCCTGGCCCTCCCGTTCATTTCAACCCTCCTGCATGTTCAGGCCCCGATCACTCAATATCTTTTCACCTCCAATCTTTCACCTCCAATTGGTCCTCCCACTTCTCGGTCCCATCACCGATCTGAACACAATATATCCTCTGTCCAATCTTTCCCCAAATCATTCTCTCCATGGTCAACCAAACCATTTCGAAACAACCCTCCCTGCTCTCTCAAACCACACCTTTTTATTTCCACACATCACTCTCACCCTGTACATTACTTAGTCGATCAAACCATCAAACATCTCATTTCCAGCACATCCACCCCTCCTGCTCACAACTCTATTCATAGCCGCATCCTAGCAACCAAAAAACATTGTTGGAACCACTAAATTCCTCAAACATACCCATTTTTTCTTTCCGAGATAATGTTTTCGATTCCGGAATTTCCAAACATTCATCAAGGCTCCCCAGAATTTTCGCCCCCTCCCCCACCCTATGATTCAACTTCCGTTACATGGTCCATCCGTTGCCAGATCCACTCCCAGATATCTAAAAACACTTCACTTCCTCCAGCTTCTCTCATTCAAACTTACTCCCAATTGACTTGACCCTCAACCCACTGTACCTAATAACCTGCTTCTATTCACATTTATCTCTTAACTTTCTTCTTTCACACACTTTACCAAACTCAGTCACCATTTCTGCAAGTTTCTCACATGAATCAGCCACCAGGCCGCCTATCATCAGCGACAACAACTGACTCACTTCCCAAGCTCACTCATCCACAACAGACTGCATACTTGCCCCCTTTCCCAAACGCTTGCATTCACCTCCTAACACCCCCATCAATAAACAAAATAAACAACCATGAGACATTCACACACCCTGCCGCAAACCTACATTCACTGAGAACCAATCACTTTCCTCTCTTCCTACATGTACACATCCTGACATCCTCGATAAAACTTTCAATTTTTCTAGCAACTTGCCTCCACACCAAAAATTCTTAAAACCTTCCACAGAGCATCTCCATCAACTTCTATCATATGCCTTTTTTCTCCAGATCCATAAATGCTACATACAAATCCATTTGTTTTTCTAAGTATATCTCACCGCATAACATTCTTCAAAGGAAACATCTGATCACACCATCCTTGACCACTACTGAAACCACACTGCATCTTCCTTCCCCAATCTGATGCTCTGGGCATGCCTTCACCTCTCCATCATACCCTCACCATAAATGTACAAAAATACCTCAACAAACTTATACCACTGTATTTGAACAACTCATTCCGTAGTCACCCTTTGCCTTTGTACAATGGACACTATGCAACATTCCGCTCCGCCAATCCTCAGGCACCTCCACCAAGTCATAACATACATTAGATAACCTTACCCAACCAGTCAACAACACAATCAAC
>NW_027265018.1:0-21981 GCF_036320965.1 Panulirus ornatus
GGAGATCGAACAGACCACCTGGCCCTCAATACTGCACCTTTCAATACGACAGACAACCTGCAGCAGAGTCGACGGACAACGGCACCTTCATCCGACCACTAACTCCCCGGAGAGCCAAGTCATGGACACAGTCGACCATGAGTTATAGAAGATCACCTCTACCTACTCACCACACGCGGGATCTGTTCCCTAAGTTGACTGAGGAAGGTGGTCAGGTTGGTGGCAAGCCGTATATAAACGGAGGAAAAATTCAGCCATATAATAAAGATTATCAGGAAAAAATTAACGTTTTAAGTGGAAGTCATTCTCATAGATAAAGGATTTTATCTAGTCCATTCCTTCGGGTGCGAATAGAGGGAGGCTGTGGATTCTGGTCAAGATTCTGGCTTGATGTGGACGTAGACCAGTCTAGTAACATCATTCTAGACTCTGCCATCAACACAAGGTCAGCTTGTACTGAGCTCATTCATGAGTCTGGTAACGAGACAAAGTAAAACTTATCTTTCATCGTGTGAACTTCAAAAACTTCAATAAAACTTCTAAAACAAATTTGGTAAACATGCATGTTTACCAAATGTCGTTCTAGCTTCGCCTCTTCGATGTATATCAACTGACTTATATTTCTCTCTTGTGTCTCCCCTGATGATGTGATTATTACACAAAAGTGCACTTGGGAACTTATCGTGTTTCATTTTCCCCATGGACTCATAGGAATATATATATATATATATATATATATATATATATATATATATATATATATATATATATATATATATATATATATATATATATATATATATATATATATATATATATATATATATATATATATATATATATATATATATATATATATATATATATATATATATATATATATATATATATATTCCTGGTATTCCTGGTAAATTATATAGAAGGGTATTGATTGAGAGGGTGAAGGCATCAGATTGGGGAAGAGCAGTGTGGTTTCAGAAGTGGTAGAGGATGTGTGGATCAGGTGTTTGCTTTGAAGAATGAATGTGAGAAATACTTAGAAAAGCAAATGGATTTGTATGTAGCATTTATGGATCTGGAGAAGGCATATGATAGAGTTGATAGAGATGCTCTGTGGAAGGTATTAAGAATATATGGTGTGGGAGGCAAGTTGTTAGAAGCAGTGAAAAGTTTTTATCGAGGATGTAAGGCATGTGTACGTGTAGGAAGAGAGGAAAGTGATTGGTTCTCAGAGAATGTAGGTTTGCGGCAGGGGTGTGTGATGTCTCTATGGTTGTTTAATTTGTTTATGGATGGGGTTGTTAGGGAGGTGAATGCAAGAGTTTTGGAAAGAGGGGCAACTATGAAGTCTGTTGGCGATGAGAGAGCTTGGGAAGTGAGTCAGCTGATGATACAGCGCTGGTGGCTGATTCATGTGAGAAACTGCAGAAGCTGGTGACTGAGTTTGGTAAAGTGTGTGAAAGAAGAAAGTTAAGAGTAAATGTGAATAAGAGCAAGGTTATTAGGTACAGTAGGGTTGAGGGTCAAATCAATTGGGAGGTAAGTTTGAATGGAGAAAAACTGGAGGAAGTAAAGTGTTTTAGATATCTGGGAGTGGATCTGGCAGCGGATGGAACCATGGAAGCGGAAGTGGATCATAGGGTGGGGGAGGGGGCGAAAATTCTGTGAGCCTTGAAGAATGTGTGGAAGTCGAGAACATTATCTCGGAAAGCAAAAATGGGTATGTTTGAAGGAATAGTGGTTCCAACAATGTTGTATGGTTGCGAGGCGTGGGCTATGGATAGAGTTGTGCGCAGGAGGATGGATATGCTGGAAATGAGATGTTTGAGGACAATGTGTGGTGTGAGGTGGTTTGATCGAGTAAGTAACGTAAGGGTAAGAGAGATGTGTGGAAATAAAAAGAGCGTGGTTGAGAGAGCAGAAGAGGGTGTTTTGAAATGGTTTGGGCACATGGAGAGAGTGAGTGAGGAAAGATTGACCAAGAGGATATATGTGTCGGAGGTGGAGGGAAGGAGGAGAAGTGGGAGACCAAATTGGAGGTGGAAAGATGGAGTGAAAAAGATTTTGTGTGATCGGGGCCTGAACATGCAGGAGGGTGAAAGGAGGGCAAGGAATAGATAGAATTGGATCGATATGGTATACCGGGGTTGACGTGCTGTCAGTGGATTGAATCAGGGCATGTGAAGCGTCTGGGGTAAACCATGGAAAGCTGTGTAGGTATGTATATTTGCGTGTGTGGACGTATGTATATACATGTGAATTGGGGTGGGTTGGGCCATTTCTTTCGTCTGTTTCCTTGCGCTACCTCGCAAACGCGGGAGACAGCGACAAAGCAAAAAAAAATATATACATATATATATATATATATATATATATATATATATATATATATATATATATATATATATATATATGTATATATATATATATATGTATATATATATATATATATATATATATATATATATATATATATATATATATATATATATATATATATATATATATATATATATATATATATATATATATATATATATATATATATATATATATATACATATATATATATATATATATATATATATATATATATATATATATATATATATATATATATATATATATATATATATATATATATATATATATATATATATATATATATATATATATATATATATATATATATATATATATATACCTTTTTTACAATACTGTGGCAGTTTCACAGAGGGACTACATGGGCAATAAGTCACCGCGTCTTTGTTAACGAACAGATGCTCAAGCTGTACAACAGATATAGAGATCAATAGGATTTTGTCTTACTCTCTGGATGGGGTAAATTTAGCAACACCGAATCAAGACAGGTTGCTTTACCACGTCTTTATGAAGGGCTGGGTAGCGAAATGCCGCCTGACTAAACGGGCTTCACTTATATGTCCTACCTGACGAAGGCATGGAAGAAGTTAAGATAATGCTACGCTCTGTGGTTCGTCAGTGCTTGGAGGGAAATGGGGTTGGGAGCGGTGTCACCGATGCCCAGTCCTTCACTGCCCTTCCCACGTACCTATGACTCCCTAATGGAGCGTGGTCCTCTTCTCTTTTTTATGGCTACTACCCCAGCAAGACAACAAGAGCTAACTCTCCTGGGGTCGCAGTCTTACCGGGGGTGATGGGGAACACCGCCGCCACTAGGAGGTGCTCCTGCAGGTATCGTCCTCCACACGGGCACAGAGAACTGATCCCATTGGTGAGTTAACGTCCCTGAAAGCAGTCCTCCGTCGGCAGATGGGATATAACTGAAAGGACTCTAAAGATCAGGAGCGTGCCATACTTCCTGCCGGTGTTGTCCCTGCACTGTACCTCTCTTCCTATCTACTCTATAACATATACCAACCTTATCCTAGAGACAGCTGAGCCACACATTGAAGACGCACAACCCTTGTTGGTCAACGTGTCTCTCCTGAACTCTCCCTCTATTTACATCACACGTCCATTGACAAACAGCGCACCATGTATGCATAAACAACTCAGTCGACAAATAATATAGTATGTCTATAGTATGATCCCTGGGGATAGGGGATTAAGAATACTTCCCACGTATTCCCTGCGTGTCGTAGAAGGCGACTAAAAGGGGAGGGAGCGGGGGGCTGGAAATCCTCCCCTCTCGTTTTTTTTTTTTTTCCAAAAGAAGGAACAGAGAATTGGGCCAGGTGAGGGTATTCCCTCAAAGGCCCAGTCCTCTGTTCTTAATGCT
Organism: Panulirus ornatus; assembly: GCF_036320965.1. Lineage (NCBI taxonomy): Eukaryota > Metazoa > Arthropoda > Malacostraca > Decapoda > Palinuridae > Panulirus > Panulirus ornatus. The sequence goes on from NW_027265018.1 coordinate 3,761, forward strand.
ACCTCGCTAACGCGGGAAATGGCGAATAGTTTAAAAGAAAGAAAGAAAGTCTATAAATGCAATTCCGTAGACATATATTCCACCGTACTTACAAATACATCACCTTTAAGAAAAACAGTGTTTACAAATACATATACGTTTAAATTTACAGAACACACGGAGGTCATAAGTCCTCATGAATATCTCCAAATACAAACCAACCCAGGCTTTTATAACCGGTTAACACACCAAAGTCATTTCTGTCTGCATACTGGTACTCCAGTATGTTCTGACAAAGTCATCCGTGTTTGAAGACACACATAAGGCTACACTTCACTTGTAGGCAATAACCCATTCGTACGATTTCACCATTATATCCAGGCCATTCGTGCATATGCAGAAGTCCACCATAAACCCATTTTTCCCACACCACAACTTACTGACACATGTCATTTTTTTATCTTTTTATGGATGTTGTTTGTAAAAAACTCCTCCGTATTGCCTCATTTACATAACCTGATCACAACACATACGATTGCTGGTGTTCACATAAACACACACCTGGGGGTCCCTGACTTGAGTCATGAGTCGTCAGTGGCACGCCCAGCACCTCCCTTTGTACCTTCCTCCACCCCCCCTCTTCTTTATCTCCCTTTTCCATGTCAGCTTGCTTTCATCCATTCCTGGCGCTACCTCTCCCTACAGGAAAACAGCATTGCTACCCACTCCATCAGCGCGGTAGCGTCAGGAAAACAGACAAAAAAAAGACAACATTCGTTCACACTCAGTTTATATCTGTCATATGTAATGCACCGAAACTACAGCTTCCTATTCACATCCACGCCCCACACACCGTTCTAAGTTTACCCCAGACGTTTCACATATCCTGGTTCTGTCCATTGATAGCTCGTTGACCCTCGTATACTACATCGTTCCAGTTCTCTCTATTCCTTACACACCTTTCACCCTTCTGTATGCAAAGGTTCACCATATACCCGTATTTCTCACACCACAACTTACTGACACATATTATACCTTTATCTCTCTGAATATGTTGTCTGTAGAAATCTCCATGTATTGCCGTATTTACATAATCTGATCAAAACACATACGGTCGATAATGTTTACATACACACACACACTTGGGGTCACTGACAGAGTCATGAGTCGTCATTCGCACACCATCCACCTCCCCTTTTACCTTCCTCCACCCCTTTTTTCTCATCTAACTTTTCCATATTAGCTTGCCTTCATCCATTTCTGGCACTACCCCACCCCTCAAGAAACATCATCGTTATCCCCTGTTTCAGAGATGTAGCGCAAGGAAACAAAGAAAGGCCATACCCGTTCACACTCAGTCTCCAGCTGTCATGTGTAATGCACACCACCTACATCGACGCTGTCATGTGTAATGCACCGAAACCACAGCTCCCTGTCCATATCCACTCCCCAAAGACCTTTCCATGGTTTAACCTAGATGTTTCACATGCCCTGGTTCAGTCCATTAACAGCACGTCGACCCTGGCATAACACATCGTTCCAATGCACTCCCTCCTTGAACACCTCATCCTTCTGTATGCAGAGGTCCGTCATAAACCCCAATTTCCCACACCAAAACTTACTGAAACATATCATCTTTTTATCTCTTTATAGATGTTGTTTGTAGAAATCTCCATGAATTGCCTCATTTACATAATCTGATCAAAACATGTATGATCGATGATGTTTACATACACACACACACACTTGGGTTCGCTGACGAAGTCAGAGTTGTCATTCACACACCTTCCACCTTCCCTTTTACCTTCCTCCACCCCCCTTTCTTTACCTTCCTTTTCCATTTTAGCTTACCTACATCCATTCCTGGCGCTACCCCACCCCACAGGAAACAGCATCGCTATCCCCTGCTTCAGCGAGGTAGCGCCAGAAAGACAGACAAAAAAGGCCTCATTCGCTCACACTCAGTCTCCAACTGTCTTGTGTAATGCACCGAAACTACACAATAGACGCACAATGCACTTTTCCAGGGTTTACCCCAGACGTTTCACATATTCTAGTTCAGTCCATTGATAGCACGTCGATCCCGGTATACCACATCGTTCCAATTCACTCTCTTCCTTCCAAACCTCTCACCGTCCTGTATGTTCCAATCCTTATCCCTCAAAATCTTTTTCACTCCATACTCCTACCTCCAATTTGGTCTCCCACTTCTCCCCGTTCCCTCCACCTTTGACACATATCCTCTTTGTCAATCATTCCTCACTCATTCTCTCCATATCTCCAAACCATTTCAATACACCATTTTATGCTCTCTTAACAACACTCTTTCTGTTTCCACACATCTCTCTAACACTTTCATTACTTAATCAAACCACCTCACACCATATATTGTCCTAACGGACATTTCATTTCCAACATATCCACCTTCCTCCGTACAGTCCTATCTATATCCCATGCCTCGTAGCCAAAAATATTGTTGGAACTACTATTCCTTCACATATACCCATTTTTGCTCTACGAGATTACGTTCTCTCCTTCCACACATTCTTCATCGCTCCCAGAAAATTCTCCCACTCACCCACCCTATGACTCACGCTCATAGTTCCATTCGCTGCTAAGTACATTCCCAGATATCTAAAACATTTCACCTCCAATTTTTCTCCATTCAAACTTACATCCAAGTTAACTTTTCCCTCAACCCTACTAAACATATTAACCTTATTCTTATTCACATTTAGTCTCAACTTTCTCCTTTTACACACTTTTCCAAACTCAGTCACCAACTTCTGCAGTTTCTCACTCGAATCAGCCACTAGAGCTATATCATCGGAAAACAACAACTGCCCCACTTCCCAGGCCCTCTCATTCCTAACGAACTGCATACTCGCCCCTCTCTCTAAAAACTTGCATTAACCTCCCTAACCACCCCATTCATAAACTAATTAAACAACCATGGGTACATTAGACCACAGACCAACCTTCAGTGGTAGCCAACAACTCTCCTCTATTCCAACTCGTACACATGCCTTACATCCGTGGTAAGAACGTTTTACTGCTTCTAACAGCTTACCTCCCAAATCATATAGTCTTAAGACCTGCCACAAAGCAACTCTATCAACTCTATCATATGCCTTCTCCAGATCCATAAATGCAACATACAAATCCATCTGTTTTTCTAAGTATTTCTCATACACATTATTCAAAGCGAACGCCTGATCCACACATCCTCTACCACTTCTGGAACCACACTGCTCTTCCCCAATCTGATCCTCTGTATATGCCTTCACCCTCTCTATCAATACCTTCCCATACAATATCCCAGGAATACTCAACAAACTCATGCCTCTGTAGATTAAACGCTCACCTTTATCCTCTTTGACTTTGCACAATGCATGCATTCTGCCAATCCTCAGGCGCTTCACCATGATCCATACATACAACCAATATCCTTACCAACCGATCAACAACACAGTCACCCCCTTTCTTAGTAAATTATACTGCAATACCATCTATACCCGCCACCTTGCCGGGTTTCATGTTCTGCAAAGCTTTCACTACCTTTTATCTCTAAACTAAATCATTCTCCCTGACCATCTCACTTCGCTCACCATCCCGACCAAAACACTCCATGTCTTCCACTCTATCATCAAACACATTCAACAAACCTTCAAAATACTTACTCCATCTGTTTCTCATTTCATCTCTACCCGTTATTACTTTCCCCCTTGCCCAATTCACCTATGTTCTTATTTGGAACCATGGAAGCGGGAGAGAGTCAGAGGGTGGGAAGGCGGCGAAAGTTCTGGGAGCGTTGAAAAATGTGATGAAGGCGAAAACATTATCTCGGAAAGCAAAAATGGATATGTTTGAAGGAATAGTAGTTCCAACAATGCTATATGGTTGCGAGGCGTGGGCTATAGATAGAGTTGTGCGGAGGAGGGTAGATGTGCTGGAAATAAGATGTTTGAGGACAATATTTGATATGAGGTGGTTTGATCGAGTAAATAATGAAAGGGCAAGAGAGATGTGTGGTAATAAAAAGTAGGTAATGAAAGGGTAAGAGAGACTGGTGATAATAAGAAGAGTGTGGTTGAGAGAGCAGAAGCGGGTGTTTTGAAATGGCTTGATCACATGGAGAGAATGAGTGAGGAAAAATTGACAAAGAGGATATATGTGTCAGAGGTGGAGGGAACCAGAAGTGGGAGACCAAATTAAAGGTGGAAAGATGGAGTGAAAAAGATTCTGAATGATCGGGGCCTGAACATGCAGGAGGGTGAAAGGCGTGCAAAGAATAGAGTTGGTTGGAATGATGTGGTATACCGGGGTCGACGTGCTGTCAATGGATTGAACCAGGGCATGTGAAACGTCTAGGATAAATCATGGAAAGTTTTGTGGGGCCTGATGTGGAAAGGGAGCTGTGGTTTCGGTGCATTGTACATGACAGTTGGAGACTGAGTGTGATCAAAAGTGCCCTTTGTTGTCTTTTCCTAGCGGTACCTCGCACCCCTTCCAAAACTCTCTTACCCTTTTATTACCTACTCGATCAAACAACCTCATACCATATATTGTCCTCAAACATCTCATTTCCAGCACTTCCACACTCCTCCGCACAACTCTATCTATAGCCCACGCCTCGCAACCATATGATATTGTTGGAACCACGGTTCCTTCAAAAATACACTTTTTTTTTCAGATATAACTTTCTCGACTTCCACAACTCCCAGAACTTTCGCCCCCTCCCCCACCCTATGATTCACTTTCGCTGCTATGGTTTCATCCGCTGCGAAATCCACTGCCGGATATCTAAAACACTTCAACTCCTCCAGTTTTTCTCCATTTAAAGTTACCTCCCAATTGACTTCTCCCTCAACCCTACGGTACCTAATAACCTTTCTCTTATTCACATTTACTCTCAATTTTCTTCTTTCACACACTTTACCAATCTCAGTCACCAGCTTCTGCAGTTTCTCACCCAAATCAGCCAACAGCGCTGTATCATCAGCGAACAACAGCTAATTCACTTCCCAAGCTCTCTCATCCACAACAGACTCCATACTTGCCCCTCTTTCCAAAATCTTGCATTCACCTCTCTAACAACCTTATCCATAAAGAAATTGAACAACCATGGAGACATCATACACCCCTGCCGCAAACCAACATTCACTAAGAACCAATCACTTTCCTCTCTTCCTACACGTGCATATGCCTTACATCCTCGATAAAAACTTTTCAATGCTTCTAACAACTTACCTCCCACACCATATATTCTTAATACCTTCCACAAAGCATCTCTATCAACTCCATCATATGCCTTCTCCAGACCCATAAATGCTACACACAAATCCATTTGATTTCCTAAGTATTTCTCACATACATTTTTCAAAGCAAACACCTGATCCACACATCATCTACCACTTCTGAAACCAGACTGCTCTTCCCCAATCTAATGCTCTCTACATGCCTTCACCCTCTCAATCAATATTCACCTGTATAATTTACCAGGAATGCTCAACAAGCTAATAACTCCGTAATTTGAGCACTCACTCTTATCCCCTTTGCTTTTGTACAATGGCACTATGCAAGCATTCCGCCAGTACTCAGGCACCTCACAATGAGTCATACATACATTAAATAACCTTACTAACCAGTCAACAATGCAGTCACCCCCTTTTTTTATAAACTCCACTGCATTAACATCCAAACCAGTTGCCTTGCCGCCTTTCATCTTCCGCAAAGCATTTACTACCTCTTCTCTGTTTACCAAATCATTCTACCTAACGCTCTCACTTTGCACACCACCTCGACCAAGACACCCTATATCTGCCACTCTATCATCAAACACATTCAACAAACCTTCAAAATACTCACTCCATCTCCTTCTCACATCACCACTACTTGTTATCACCTTCCCATTAGCCCCCTTCACTGATGTTCTCATTTGTTCCCTTGTCTTACGCGCTATATTTACCTCCTTCCAAAACATCTTTTTATTCTCCCTAAAATTTCATGATACTCTCTCACCCCAGCTCTCATCTGCCCTTTTTTTTTTTGCGTCTTGCACCTTTCTCTTGACCTCCTGACTCTTTCTTTTATATATTTCCCAGTCATTTGCATTATTTCCCTGCAAAATTCATCCCAATGCCTCCCTCTACTCTTTCACCAATACTCTTACTTCTTCATCCCACCACTCATTTTTCTCTATTCAGACTTACCTCCCAATTGACTTGACCTTGAACCCTACTGTACCGAATAACCTTGGTCTTAATCACATTTACTCTCAATTTTCTTCTTTCAAACACTTTACCAAACTCAGTCACCAACTTTTGCAGTTTCTCACATGAATCAGCCACCACCACTGTACCATCAGCGAACAACAACTGACTCACTTCCCAAGCTCTCCCATCCACAACAGACTGCATACTTGCCCCTCTTTCCAAAACCTTTGCATTTACCTCCCTAAAAACCCCATCCATAAATAGATTAAACAACCATAGAGACGTCAAACACCCCTGCCGCAAATCTACATTCACTGAGAACCAATCACTTTCCTCTCTTCCTACACGTACACATGCCTTACATCCTCGATAAAAACTTTTCACTGCTTCTAACAACTTGCCTCCAACATCATATATTCTTAATACCTTGCAGAGACCATCTCGATCAACTCTATCATATGCCTTCTCCAGATCCATAAATGCTACATACAAATCCATTTCCTTTCCTAAGTATTTCTCATATATATTCCTAAAAGCAAACACCTGATCCACACATCCTCTACCTCTTCTGAAACCACAATGCTCTTCCCCAATCTGATGCTCTGTACATGCCTTCACCCTCTCAATCAATACCCTCCCATATAATTTACCAGGAATACTCAAGAAACTTATACCTCTGTAATTTGAGAACTACCCTTTGTCCCCTTTGCCTTTGAACAATGGCACTATGCAAGCATTCCGCCAATCCTCAGGCACCTCACCATGAATCATACATACATACATACATACCTTACCAACCAGTCAACAATACAGTCGCCCCCTTTTTTAATAAATTCCACTGCAGTGCCATCCAAACCCACTGCCTTGCCGGCTTTCATCCTCCGCAAAGCTTTTACTACCTCTTCTCTGTTTGCCAAATCATTTTCCCCAACCCTCTCACTTTGCACACCACCTAGACCAAAACACCCTATATCTGCCACTCTATCGTCAAACACATTGAACAAACCCTCAAAATGCTCACTCTATCTACTTCTTACATCACCACCACTTGTTATCACCTCCCCATTAGCCCCCTTCACTGAAGTTCCCATTTGCTCCCTTCTCTTACGCACTTTATTTACCTCCTTCCAAAACATCTTTTTATTTTCCATAAAATTGTATGATACTCTCTCACCCCAACTCTCATTTGCCATCTTTTTCACCTCTTGAACCTTTCTCTTGACCTGTCTCTTTCTTTTATACATCTCCCACTCGTTTGCATTATTTCCTGCAAAAATCGTCCAAATGCCTCTTTCTTCTCTCTCACTAATATTCTTACTTCTTCATCACACTACTCACTACCCTTTCTAATCAACCCACCTCCCACGCTTCTCATGCCACAAACATCTTTTGCGCAAGCCATCACTGCTTCCCTAAATACATCCCATTCCTCCCCCACTCCCCTTACCTCCTTTGTTCTCACCCTTTTCCGTTCTGTACTCAGTCTCTCCTGGTACTTCCTCACAAAAGTCTCCTTCACAATCTCACTTACTCTCACCACTCTCTTCACCCCAACATTCACTCTTCTTTTCTAAAAGCCTCTGCAAATCTTCACCTTCGCCTCTACAAGATAATGATCAGACATCTCTCCAGTTGCACCTCTCAGCACATTAACATCCAAAAGTCTCTCTTTTGCGCGCCTATCAACTAACACGTAATACAATAATGCTCTCTGGCCATCTCTCCTACTTACATACTTTTTCTTATGTATGTCTCTCTTTTTAAACCAGGTATTCCCAATCACCAGTCCTTTTTCAGCATATAAATCTACATGTTCTTCACTGTTTCCATTTACAACACTGAACACCCTATGTATACCAATTATTCCCTTAACTGCCACATTACTCACCTTTGCATTCAAATCACCCATCACTATAACTTGATCTCGTACATCAAAACCACTAACACACTCATTCAGCTGCTCCCAAAACACTTGAATCTCATGATCTTTTTTCTCATGCTCAGGCGCATATGCACAAATAATCACCCATCTCTCTCCATCAACTTTCAGTTTTACCCATATCAATCTAGAGTTTACTTTTTTACATTCTATCACATACTCCCACCACACCTGTTTCAGAAATAGTGCTACTCCTTCCCTTGCTCTTGTCCTCTCACCAACCCCTGACTTTAATCCCAAGACATTCCCAAACCACTCTTCTCTTTTACCGTTGAGCTTCGTTTCACTTACAGCCAAAACATCCAGGTTCGTTTCCTCAAACATACTACCTATCTCTCCTTTTATCTCATCTTGGTTACAACCACACACATTTAGACACCCCAATCTGAGCCTTCGAGGAGGATGAGCACTTCCCGCGTGATTCCTTCTTCTGTTTCCCCTTTTAGAAAGTTAAAATTCTAGGAGGTGAGGGTTTCTAGCCCCTCGATCCCGTCCCCTTTAGTCGCCTTCTACGACACGTGAGGAATGCGTGGGAAGTATTCTTTCTCCCCTATCCCCAGGGGATATATATATATATATATATATATATATATATATATATATATATATATATATATATATATATATATATATATATATATATATATTTATTTATTTATTTATTATACTTTGTCGCTGTCTCCCGCGTTTGCGAGGTAGCGCAAGGAAACAGACGAAAGAAATGGCCCCCCCCACCATACACATGTATATACATACGTCCACACACGCAAATATACATACCTACACAGCTTTCCATGGTTTACCCCAGACGCTTCACATGCCTTGATTCAATCCACTGACAGCACGTCAACCCCTGTATACCACATCGCTCCAATTCACTCTATTCCTTGCCCTCCTTTCACCCTCCTGCATGTTCAGGCCCCGATCACACAAAATCTTTTTCACTCCATCTTTCCACCTCCAATTTGGTCTCCCTCCTCTCCTCGTTCCCTCCACCTCCGACACATATATCCTCTTGGTCAATCTTTCCTCACTCATTCTCTCCATGTGCCCAAACCATTTCAAAACACCCTCTTCTGTTCTCTCAACCACGCTCTCGTTATTTCCACACATCTCTTTTACCCTTACGTTACTTACTCGATCAAACCACCTCACACCACACATTGTCCTCAAACATCTCATTTCCAGCACATCCATCCTCCTGCACACAACTCTATCCATAGCCCACGCCTCGCAACCATACAACATTGTTGGAACCACTATTCCTTCAAACATACCCATTTTTGCTTTCAGAGATAATGTTCTCGACTTCCACACATTCTTCAAGGCTCCCAGAATTTTCGCCCCCTCCCCCACCCTATGATCCACTTCCGCTTTCATGGTTCCATCCGCTGCCAGATCCACTCCCAGATATCTAAAACACTTCACTTCCTCCAGTTTTTCTCCATTCAAACTCACCTTCCAATTGACTTGACCCTCAACCCTACTGTACCTAATAACCTTGCTCTTATTCACATTTACTCTTAACTTTCTTCTTTCACACACTTTACCAAACTCAGTCACCAGCTTCTGCAGTTTCTCACATGAATCAGCCACCAGCGCTGTATCATCAGCGAACAACAACTGACTCACTTCCCAAGCTCTCTCATCCCCAACAGACTTCATACTTGCCCCTCTTTCCAAAACTCTTGCATTCACCTCCCTAACAACCCCATCCATAAACAAATTAAACAACCATGGAGACATCACACACAACTGCCGCAAACCTACATTCACTGAGAACCAATCACTTTCCTCTCTTCCTACACGTACACATGCCTTACATCCTCGATAAAAACTTTTCACTGCTTCTAACAACTTGCCTCCCACACCATATATTCTTAATACCTTCCACAGAGCATCTCTATCAACTCTATCATATGCCTTCTCCAGATCCATAAATGCTACATACAAATCCATTTGCTTTTCTAAGTATTTCTCACATACATTCTTCAAAGCAAACACCTGATCCACACATCCTCTACCACTTCTAAAACTACACTGCTCTTCCCCAATCTGATGCTCTGTACATGCCTTCACCCTCTCAATCAATACCCTCCCATATAATTTACCAGGAATACTCAGCAAACAGATCTTTTCTTTCATACTATTCGCCATTTCCCGCGTTAGCAAGGTAGCGTTAAGAACAGAGGACTGGGCCTCTGAGGGAATGTCCTTACCTGGCCTCGTTCTCTGTTCCTTCTTTTGGAAAATCAAAAAAAAACGAGAGGGGAGGATTTCCAGCCCCCCGCTCCCTCCCCTTTTAGTCGCCTTCTACGACACGCAGGGAATACGTGGGAAGTATTCTTTCTCCCCTATCCCCTATATATATATATATATATATATATATATATATATATATATATATGTATATGTATATATATATATAAATATATATATATATATATATATATATATATATATATATATATATATATATATATATATATATATATATATATATATTTATTTATTTATTAATTTTGCTTTGTCGCTGTCTCCCGCGTTTGCGAGGTAGCGCAAGGAAACAGACGAAAGAAATGGCCCAACCCACCCACATACACATGTATATACATACACGTCAACACACGCAAATATACATACCTATACATTTCAATGTACACATATATATACACACACAGACACATACATATATACCAATGCACACAATTCACACTATCTGCCTTTATTCATTCCCATCCCACCTCGCCACACATGGAATACCATCCCCCTCCCCCCTCATGTGTGCGAGGTAGCGCTAGGAAAAGACAACAAAGGCCCCATTCGTTCACACTCAGTCTCTAGCTGTCATGCAATAATGCCCGAAACCACAGCACCCTTTCCACATCCAGGCCCCACAAAACTTTCGATGGTTTACCCCAGACGCTTCACATGCCCTGATTCAATCCACTGACAGCACGTCAACCCCGGTATACCACATCGATCTAATTCACTCTATTCCTTGCCCGCCTTTCACCTTCCTGCATGTTCAGTCCCCGATCACTCAAAATCTTTTTCACTCCATCTTTCCACCTCCAATTTGGTCTCCCAGTTCTCGTTCCCTCCACCTCCGACACATATATCCTCTTCCCCAATCTTTCCTCACTCATTACCTCCATGTGCCCAAACCATTTCAAAGCACCCTCTTCTGCTCTCTCAACCACGTTCTTTTTATTTCCATACATCACTCTTACCCTTACATTATTTACTCGACCAAACCACCTCACACCACATATTGTCCTCAAACATCTCATTTCCAGCACATCCACCCTCCTGCGCACAACTCTATCCATAGCCCACGCTTCGCAACCATACAATATTTTTGGAACCACTATTCCTTCAAACATACCCATTTTTGCTTTCCGAGATAATGTTCTAGACTTCCACACATTCTTCAAGGCTCCCAGGATTTTCGCCCCCTCCCCCACCCTATGATTCACTTCAGCTTCCATGGTTCCATCCGCTGCCAGATCCACTCCCAGATATCTAAAACACTTTACTTCCTCCAGTTTTTCTCCATTCTAACTTACCTCCCAATTGACTTGACCCTCAACCCTACTGTACCGAATAACCTTGCTCTATTTCACATTTGCTCTTAACTTTCTTCTTTCACACACTTTACCAAACTCAGTCACCAGCTTCTCCAGCTTTTGCAGTTTCTCACATGAATCAGCCACCAGCGCTGTATCATCAGCGAACAACAACTGACTCACTTCCCAAGCTCTCTCATCCACAACAGACTTCATACTTGCCCCTCTTTCCAAAACTCTTGCATTCACCTCCCTAACAACCCCATCCATAAACAAATTAAACAACCATGGAGACATCACACACCCCTGCCGCAAACCTACATTCACTGAGAACCAATCACTTTCCTCTCTTCTTACACGTACACATGCCTTACATCTTCGATAAAAACTTTTCACTGCTTCTAACAACTTGCTTCCCACACCATATATATATATATATATATATATATATATATATATATATATATATATATATATATATATATATATATATATATATATATATATATATATATATATATATATATATATATATATATTTTTATACTTTGTCGCTGTCTCCCGCGTTTGCGAGGTAGCGCAAGGAAACAGACGAAAGAAATGGCCCAACCCCCACCCATACACATGTACATACACACGTCCACACACGCAAATATACACACCTACACAGCCTTCCATGGTTTACCCCAGACGCTTCACATGCCATGATTCAATCCACTGACAGCACGTCAACCCCTGTATACCACATCGCTCCAATTCACTCTATTCCTTGCCCTCCTTTCACCCTCCTGCATGTTCAGGCCCCGATCACACAAAATCTTTTTCACTCCATCTTTCCACCTCCAATTTGGTCTCCCTCTTCTCCTCGCTCCCTCCACCTCCGACACATATATCCTCTTGGTCAATCTTTCCTCACTCATTCTCTCCATGTGCCCAAACCATTTCAAAACACCCTCTTCTGCTCTCTCAACCACGCTCTTTTTATTTCCACCCATCTCTCTTACCCTTACGTTACTTACTCGATCAAACCACCTCACACCACACATTGTCCTCAAACATCTCATTTCCAGCACGTCCATCCTCCTGCGCACAACTCTATCCATAGCCCACGCCTCGCAACCATACAACATTGTTGGAACCACTATTCCTTCAAACATACTCATTTTTGCTTTCCGAGATAATGTTCTCGACTTCCACACATTTTTCAAGGCTCCCAAAATTTTCGCCCCCTCCCCCACCCTATGATCCACTTCCGCTTCCATGGTTCCATCCGCTGCCAGATCCACTCCCAGATATCTAAAACACTTCACTTCCTCCAGTTTTTCTCCATTCAAACTCACCTCCCAATTGACTTGACCCTCAACCCTACTGTACCTAATAACCTTGCTCTTATTCACATTTACTCTTAACTTTCTTCTTCCACACACTTTACCAAACTCAGTCACCAGCTTCTGCAGTTTCTCACATGAATCAGCCACCAGCGCTGTATCATCAGCGAACAACAACTGACTCACTTCCCAAGCTCTCTCATCCCCAACAGACTTCATACTTGCCCCTCTTTCCAGGACTCTTGCATTTACCTCCCTAACAACCCCATCCATAAACAAATTAAACAACCATGGAGACATCACACACCACTGCCGCAAACCTACATTCACTGAGAACCAATCACTTTCCTCTCTTCCTACACGTACACATGCCTTACATCCTCGATAAAAACTTTTCACTGCTTCTAACAACTTGCCTCCCACACCATATATTCTTAATACCTTCCACAGAGCATCTCTATCAACTCTATCATATGCCTTCTCCAGATCCATAAATGCTACATACAAATCCATTTGCTTTTCTAAGTATTTCTCACATACATTCTTCAAAGCAAACACCTGATCCACACATCCTCTACCACTTCTGAAACCGCACTGCTCTTCCCCAATCTGATGCTCTGTACATGCCTTCACCCTCTCAATCAATACCCTCCCATATAATTTACCAGGAATACTCAACAAACTTATACCTCTGTAATTTGAGCACTCACTCTTATCCCCTTTGCCTTTGTACAATGGCACTATGCACGCATTCCGCCAATCCTCAGGCACCTCACCATGAGTCATACATACATTAAATAACCTTACCAACCAGTCAACAATACAGTCACCCCCTTTTTTAATAAATTCCACTGCAATACCACCCAAACCTGCTGCCTTGCCGGCTTTCATCTTCCGCAAAGCTTTTACTACCTCTTCTCTGTTTACCAAATCATTTTCCCTAACCCTCTCACTTTGCACACCACCTCGACCAAAACACCCTATATCTGCCACTCTGTCATCAGACACATTCAACAAACCTTCAAAATGGTGATGGATTGCGCAAAAGATGCTTGTGGCATGAGAAGAGTGGGAGGTGGGCTGTTTAGAAAGGGTAGTGAGTGGTGGGATGAAGAAGTAAGAGTATTAGTGAAAGAGAAGAGAGAGGCATTTGGACGATTTTTGCAGGGAAAAAATGCAATTGAGTGGGAGAAGTATAAAAGAAAGAGACAGGAGGTCAAGAGAAAGGTGCAAGAGGTGAAAAAAAAGGGCAAATGAGAGTTGGGGTGAGAGACTATCAGTAAATTTTAGGGAGAATAAAAAGATGTTCTGGAAGGAGGTAAATAGGGTGCGTAAGACAAGGGAGCAAATGGGAACTTCAGTGAAGGGCGTAAATGGGGAGGTGATAACAAGTAGTGGTGATGTGAGAAGGAGATGGAATGAGTATATATATATATATATATATATATATATATATACTTATATGTACTTATATGTTTATATATGTACACACGTGTGTATGCGCAAATGTGTGTATATGTGCCTGTGGGTGTATGAGTTTTTCGTGTGTTTCATTACGCTACCTTGCTCACGAGGTAAACGGTGATCAAGTATAACGAATAGGATATTTCATCGACGAGTCCCTAGGGGAGGATGAACAGCTGGGTTAACTGTGAACTGGCTTCAGTAACCAGGATTAGAACTTTTGCAGACTCGTCCCATGGGTGGCGTCATGGTTAGCAACTCTCACCGCTCTGCCACAGTGTTCCTTTTTCTTTCTTTCAGAATAATTTCTGTAGATAATATACGTTCTTGAAAAACGTCGTGTTATGGTCCCCAGAACTCGACCATTACACCTGAAATGACGCATATAATGATTCTAATTATATTGGAGGACCTGAAATAACAGGTGTTTTACTCTCTCCAGCTGCTTCCAGGCCGTTAGGTGTTCACTCATTTGCTTTGAATACACCTGTCACTGCAAATACGATCATATGATCCAGGTGCCTGTGTCTCCACCACTGATGTCTACATTACACATGATGTCACTAATAGCAATAGGCCTCCGTTTTTATAGCCTTTGATTTCCTTATCAACATAAGCCTTATGAATTTACTATTACTTTTATGGATGTTACTTTTTTATTATATGCAATATCTTTTTCCTTACTTGAAAAAAGAGTTTCCGATTATTGAAGAAAAGAGATATATATCCTTGAAAATATCAGTGAACAAAACCCAGTCTTTAACATTTTTTCTTTTTCTTTGACTGGAATGCATCAACATACAGTTTCCCTGATCGCAGGCAGACATAGGAAATGCGACTCCGGCACGTGATGTGGGTCCTGGTCGTCGGATTCTCAGTAAACTGGAAGACCCATCTGAGTGAGGCAGAGGAGACTGACACTAACCGAACATGTCGCCAGGATCTGGTATCTTACGAGAAGGCTAAAGTGGAAACTCCTCTACTGATGAATCTTCACGAGAGACAACGAAGAACAGCTATCAATTCACTCTATGAACATGAGAATTGGAAATACGTCTCAGAAAACAGAATGACAGGTGCAGGAGCAGCAGTGGTGAACAGGGTCTTAAACATTGTACAAGGGGACAGGGAAAGACAGAATGAATTTCTAGTAACTCTGGAACTACAGAAAACGAGGAAAATGCCGACGTTGTCTTCAGATGAAGCTTCATCACTGGGTCAGATGTTGGTAACTGTGGTCAAGGCAGAGCTCAGGGATTGTGATCTGGTGATGGCTTATGATACTGGCTACAGTGGACACGCTTTACTGCAGCACCTGCTTCTCTTGCACAACCCACGACAGGTAAGATGATTATTTTGCCGGACATGTTCAATCACCCACTTTGTGAGGTCTCACATATTAACTTAAAATGACTATACCTTAGAGAAATTTGAGTTTCAGTTAAGTTTTTGCGGCAAAGATATATATATATATGTAGGTTTGCGGCAGGTGTTTGTGATGTCTCCATGGTTGTTTAATTTGTTTATGGATGGGGTTGTTAGGGAGGTGAATGCAAGAATTTTGGAAAGAGGGGCAAGTATGAAGTCTGTTGGGGATGAGAGAGCTTGGGAAGTGAGTCAGTTGTTGTTCGCTGATGATACAGCGCTGGTGGCTGATTCATGTGAGAAACTGCAGAAGCTGGTGACTGAGTTTGGTAAAGTGTGTGGAAGAAGAAAGTTAAGAGTAAATGTGAATAAGAGCAAGGTTATTAGGTACAGTAGGGTTGAGGGTCAAGTCAATTGGGAGGTGAGTTTGAATGGAGAAAAACTGGAGGAAGTGAAGTGTTTTAGATATCTGGGAGTGGATCTGGCAGCGGATGGAACCATGGAAGCGGAAGTGGATCATAGGGTGGGGGAGGGGGTGAAAATTCTGGGAGCCTTGAAGAATGTGTGGAAGTCGAGAACATTATCTCGGAAAGCAAAAATGGGTATGCTTGAAGGAATAGTGGTTCCAACAATGTTGTATGGTTGCGAGGCGTGGGCTATGGATAGAGTTGTGCGCAGGAGGATGGATGTGCTGGAAATGAGATGTTTGAGGACAATGTGTGGTGTGTGGTGGTTTGATCGAGTAAGTAACGTAAGGGTAAGAGAGATGCGTGGAAATAAAAAGAGCGTGGCTGAGAGAGCAGAAGAGGGTGTTTTGAAATGGTTTGGTCACATCGAGAGAATGAGTGAGGAAAGATTGACCAAGAGGATATATGTGTCGGAGTTGGAGGGAACGAGGAGAAGAGGGAGACCAAATTGGAGGTGGAAAGATGGAGTGAAAAAGATTTTGTGTGATCGGGGCCTGAACATGCAGGAGGGTGAAAGGAGGGCAAGGAATAGAGTGAATTGGATCGATGTGGTATACCGGGGTTGACGTGCTGTCAGTGGATTGAATCAAGGCATGTGTATGGGGGTGGGTTGGGCCATTTCTTTCGTCTGTTTCCTTGCGCTACCTCGCAAACGCGGGAGACAGCGACAAAACAAAAAAAAAAAAAAAATATATATATATATAAATATATATATATATATATATATATATATATATATATATATATATATATATATATATATATATATATATATATATATATATGTCTTAGATTAGATAAGTTGGGAGAATAGGGCGCCATTAAACATTGAGACCTCTCCTCATTTATCACATTTTTGTTGGTAGATGCATAAAATGTCCTAGCTTTCCAAACCATGCGGAGATACGAACAGAGATTAAGTGAGGGATGCCTTAAGGAGAGAGTAAATGAAATTAATGGAATGAAAAAGGAATGGAAGATATTTAGCAGAGCACTGCTTACATGTGCAGGAATAGTATGTTGCTTGCCGAAGGTGGGAGGTGGGTATGCAAATGAGGATAGCGAGTGATGGGATGTGAAACCTAAGTTGCTCGTAAAAGACTTGTGTGAGCAAAACCTGCAGGGAAGGAGTGCATGTGCTTGGGAGATGTACAAGTAAAAACGGTTGGAGGGCAGGAGGAAAACGCAGGAGCTGAAAAAGAGAAAAAAGAATAGGAGTTGGAGTAAGAGAGTGATGGCGAACTTCTGGGAGAATATTAAATGGAAAGAAGTGAACATTGTGAACACAAGAGAACTAATAGTAGCATCAGTTTTAGGAAGAGATAATGAGAGTACTCTGAAGGACTGTCTAATATGTTAGATGACAGGTTGGTATATATAGGGTATTTAGGACAAGCAAGTATGCGGAGCGAGAGAGCCATGGCGAATGTTTTGTTGAAGCGAGGGGAGGTGATGAAAGCCTTGCGCATGATGAGGTGTGGTAAAGCGGCTGGAGTGGGTGAGATAGCTTTAGAATTTCTCAAGGAAGGGGGTGATAGTAGTGAGGATTAGTCAGCCAGGGTTTTCATTAACCCTTAATGTTAATTCAAAATATGTGCGTTAGGTAGTTTAAGATGATGATTAGAATGAAACAAATCAAAAAACAAATCTAGGACAGACAGACTTCAGTTTTATCACCAGGGTCGTGTGCCTGAACTGAATGAAAGCCATATTTACTTGTGGATGTAGCGTCCAGCATGTCGAAAACACATGTAGATATTATATGTTTGGCAGGAGGTAATTATCATCGACTAAGATCAAGATGGGGTGTTTATTCTATATTCTCATCCATCTAGGCAGTGCATGTCAATACAGCAGAAGACCTGACCAGGATAATCTGGACATCGTCAGTGTGT